>NC_025690.1:7012182-7083164 GCF_000633955.1 Camelina sativa | reverse complement strand
CTCAGCAAACTCCCTATCTCCATCTTGAACTGGAACCTCTTCTTCACCAATGAAATGAATGGTCTTTTGTTGGCTGAGGAGAATCTTGTCAAGCTTCTCATTGACCATCTTCAAATCCTTCTTGTACTTCTCCTCTTGATCATTGGAGGTGAACCTTACTGTTCTGTCATAGTCTTCATTATAATTCCCATCTGATTGAGCAAGATTCTATACCNCTTACTGAGGCTCCCAAATCACAAAGGCATCTGTTGAAGGTTAAAGGGCTTATAGAGCAAGGTAGAGTGAAGGAACCAGGCNGTATCAAGAAGCATTCTTATCTTAGGTAGGACTCCTCTATACAAAGTACTGAGCAAGGACTCATTGCTGAAATCATGGTGAGGACATTGAGTTTGGAAACCTTTGAATCTCTCCCATGCCTCACAAAAGGTTTTATTATTCCTTTGAANCATCCTAAGCTCAATCTCTCTAACTTGTTTGTCAAACAATGCTTTGTATTTTTCAACCATCTGCTTCTTAAATCTTCCTGGGAAAGGTAGTGAAGGCTTGTAAGGAGGAGGAATGAATCGGACTTCTTTTTCTTTGGTGGTAGCTGGCTTATCTTTCTCCTGAGAAACTGCTCGATCACCTGCTCGATCAGCCACTCGATCGTGTGCCTGGTCGAGTGGCTCATCGACTTCAGTCGCTTCCTTATTCTGAGTCTCTTCTTGTTGAAAATCCCCCCCAACTTGGCCTACACTGTCCTCAGTGTCTGGTAAAGCTCCTTGTCTTGGTGGTAAAACTTTCCCACTACGGAGATTGATGGCATTAGCAGACTCTATAGAGTGCATAATAGCTTTGCCCTTGTTTTGGTCTTGCTTTGGGGAAGAATTCATTCTGGTTTCCATAGTCTCAATCCTGGAAGTCAGTGTGTCAAACTTGGCATGTAGTTCACTGTATATGGTTTCCATCCTTTGTTTTATCTCAACAAATTTGTTTGCTGCCTCAAGCTGCCCATTGGCTTGCCCAATCAACATTTGTTGCATCATAGCTCTCAAGTCTTGTTCCTGGCCTTGGTTAGTCTGAAACCCTGGTGGGGGACACAATTGAGGCTGGAACACTTGATGTTGCTGCTTGGGTGCATAGTTGTTTTGTTGCTGAGGCTGTTGAGGTGGGTAGACTTGATCTTGAGGATTGGCCACATTATTACTTCTATAGGAGAGGTTGTTGTTCTTAAATCCTCCTCCTTGATTGTAACCTTTGAATCCTCCTTGGTTCTGCATGTAGCACAACTCAGCAAACTCCCTATCTCCATCTTGAACTGGAACCTCTTCTTCACCAATGAAATGAATGGTCTTTTGTTGGCTGAGGAGAATCTTGTCAAGCTTCTCATTGACCATCTTCAAATCCTTCTTGTACTTCTCCTCTTGATCATTGGAGGTGAACCTTACTGTTCTGTCATAGTCTTCATTATAATTCCCATCTGATTGAGCAAGATTCTATACCAATTCCCATCCTTCTTCCACATTCTTGTTGAGGAAATTTCCATTGGAGGCTGTATCAAGAAGCATTCTTATCTTAGGTAGGACTCCTCTATACAAAGTACTGAGCAAGGACTCATTGCTGAAATCATGGTGAGGACATTGAGTTTGGAAACCTTTGAATCTCTCCCATGCCTCACAAAAGGTTTCATTATTCCTTTGAGCAAAACCAGAAATCTCATTCCTCAACCTAGCAGTTCTTGCATTGGAGAAGAACTTGGCTAGAAAAGCTTTCTTGCAAGCATCCCATGTGGTTATTGCTCCAGTAGGAAGAGTCTTCTCCCAGAGATGAGCTTTGTCTCCAAGGGAAAATGGGAATAGCCTTAACTTGAAGCCATCTTCACTCACACCATTGATTTTAGTGAGTCCACAAATCCTGCCAAACTCATCAAGGTGGTCTAGGGGATCCTCCATTGGCAACCCATGGAATTTGTTGGCTTGAATCATAGAGATCAGTCCACTTTTGATCTCATAATTATTATTAGCAACTGCAGGAGGCATAATATCATCTCTTTGGTTATGTGTGTGTGGTGCATCTCCAGCACCAATGTTCCTTGCCCTTGGAGCTTGTTGATCTTGTTGCTCCATTAGCATTTGTTGTTCTTGTTCCTAATTGATTGTTGTTCTCTGCTGTCTCAGGTCCCTTGGTGGTCGGTTGATGTGATCAAGGAGTCTCTAAAGATTGTGATGACCCTTGGATCTTGTTTGCATCAACAGACTCGAGTACAGACTCGGACATGCACTCGGTCGAGCGCAGGCTCGAGTGGATGGTCGAGTCGACTGGGAAGTGAGGTCTATTTGTATCCGGCTTCTGACTCGATCAGGTACTCGAGCACTCACTCGGTCGAGTGGTGGTCGAGTTGAAGGTCGAGTTGGTACCTGAAACTCAATCACAAACAAGCAGCAGAAGAATCGAGATCAGTGGCGAACAAGGGGATAAAGGAACTTAATCTTAGACTAATAGAAAACCTAAATGTCACAAAACACACTCAAATGGGCAACAACGCCAAATTGAAACTTGGCATTTTATGGTGGGTGATGATGAATGAGATGATATGATGTGATGATGAACAGGTGGAATGCAAGGAGTTTCAATTTCCCTTATGCTGTTGTAGTATAAGAGATGTCAATCCTAAATGAGTATTATGCAAGCAATTAGGTTATGAATATTTGTCTAAGTCAAGCCAAATATGTAGGATGTTTGTCACTAACAACCTAATGATGAATGTAAAATGCAGAATGTAAAAGCTTATAAAACTAGATGTCAAAAGTAAAGAGAACAGGATGATCTAAACAACAATGCAATGAAACAGAAATAGAAACTATAGTAATGCAAGTAATAAACTAATGCAAGGCAAGTAATGAACAGGAAACTAAATGAATGTAACAGAAAAGCAACTAAAATGAAATAGGAATTGAAACAGGACAAACACAAAGCATAAACAAGAATTCTGGGGATGAGCTCGAGCAAGCACTCGATCGAGTGTGCGATCGAGTACAGGGTCGAGTCAGACAAATGCGAGAAACAGAGCAATGCAAACAAAACAGAGCAAGACAAAAGTAAATCAAACAACGACCAAACAACATGATTTAGACTAAGAAATCAATAGACAAGGAAGGTCTTGAGGAGGGATTCATGGGCTGGACTAATGATTAAGGTCATCTAACTTGGTCAACAAATCTCAATCAACTTGAGCTAATCTCTAGACAATGATCTCCTAGAACATGTTAATCCACTCTCATGGCAAAAACAATCAAGCTCATATATTTCTAGACTTGTTCTCACAAAGCAAAGAACTTATACAAGCAAGCATTAAGCAACAGATCATTTATGTCAAAAATCAAACAAGACATCTAATCTCTTAGCATGCCTAATGATAATCTCTAGATCTAGCCTTATCTTGCAACCTAGACATTGGTGTGATGCTAAGAAGCTTAAAATCAAATCCTACCCTCTCAGTTATAGGATCAGCATAGAGTACATCTAGCCTAGAAGAGATCTATAACAATCAAGCTTGACCTAGCTAAACAAACCTTAACCACAATCCAGCCTAACCCATCCTCAAGATCCTAAGCAACTACTCACAAATGCTAAACATGATGAACAAAGTCATAAACCCAGAAAATAACAAAACTTGCATCATTAGAAAGATAAAGCAGAGATCTACAATATTGAAGAAGGAATCAAACTCGAATTCTTTATACTTTGAGAGTTATTGAACAAACAAGTATGAAAAAATCTCTTGTTTTCTCCTTTAAAAGTAGAACAAAATCTAAGAAATGTAAAAAACAAAAAGCATAAATTCCCAAAAGGGTCAAAACTAAGTTTTTAGATTTTTTTCCAAGGTGGCTCTCTTGGTGGCTGAAGGGTACAAGGCCCTTTTATAGAAAAAGTAGTGGAAGCCCTAAAAATGCTAAAAGATAAAATAGCTAGGCGGCTCGGTCAACTCGACCTGGTGCTCGGTCGAGTGACCGATCGAGTTGGCTCTTCTTGTGCTCCTTCCAATCGGTCGAGTCCTTCTCCGCACACGGTCGAGTGTCTGGTCGAGTGGGCGGTCGAGTGGAACTCCGGACCTTGATTCTTCACCTCTAACTCCCTTGCTTTCTTCTCTTGATAGCTTCACTCCTCTTCAGCATTGCTTCCATGCTCCTTAGGCTCCAAAATCACCTGTTTATGCAAGAAAATATGCAAATGCAATGCAACTATACTCTAATGCATGAACAGTCCTAAAAGCTATGCAAATATGGTGAAAAAGGATAGCAAAAGATGCAAAAGATGTGAATATATTAAGGGAAAACAGGGTAAAATATATGAACATCAATGAGGCAGATGTGAGGAAGACGACTTTCAAAACGAGGTATAGGCATTATGAGGTTGTGCTGATGTCGTTCGGTTTGACAAACGTGCCAGTACCGTTTATGAGATTGATGAACAGCCTGTTTCATGAGTTTCTGGATGTGTCTGTCATCATTTTCATTGACGATATTCTTGTATACTCTAAGAGTCCTGAGGAGCATGCATTGCATCTGAGAACAGTTCTGGAGAAGATGCGAGAGCAGAAGTTGTATGCTAAGTTGAGAAAATGCAGTTTCTGGCAAAAGGAGATGGGATTTATGGGTAACATTGTCTCGGCGGAGGGAGTCTCTTTGGATCCAGAGAAGATTCAGGACATTACGGATTGGCTTAGAAAACATAATGCCAAAGAGATCATGAGTTTTTTTGGTTTGGCAGGTTACTACATGAGGTTTGTGACAAGGTTCACGAGTAAGGTATGCCCGATGACTAAGTTGACAGTGAAGGATGTTCCGTTTGTTTGGTCACGGGAGTGTGAGGATGGTTTCGTAAGCCTGAAGGAGATGCTGACTACGACAGCGATGTTGGCATTGCCAAAGCAGACTGAACCTATTGTGGTGTATACAGAAGCAACCAGAGTTGGATTGAGGTGTGTGTTGATGCATCATAGGAAGGTTAGTGCCTATGCTTTGTGGCAGTTGCAGAAGCATGAGGACAAATATCCTACCCATGACTTCGAGATGGATGTTGTGGTTTTCACTATGAAGATTTGGAGGTCATATCTTTATGGTGCGTAGGTACAGGTGTTTACAGATCATAATAGCCTGAGGTACATATTCACTTAGTCTAAACTGAATTTAAGGCAGAGGCAAGGGATGGAGCTGGTGGCAGAGTATGATATGGAGATCATAGCTTACTATCCTCAGATAGATGGGCAGTCGGAGAGGACGATCCAGAATTTGAAGGATTTGTTGAGGATGTGCTTGCTAGATTGGGGTGGCCATTGGGCGGATCACGTTAGCTTGGTAGAGTTTGCTTAGGAGGCGGCTAATAAGAGCAGATCTTCTGAGTAGACTACAGTTTACTCAGGAGAATGATGTGGGGCTGGTGAATGCCTCTAGAGATGTTGATTCGTCGGAGTATCAAGTCTCTGCCAATGGTACCATTCTTATGCACGGTCGGATCTGTGAGAACAAAGATGAGGAGTTGAGGCAGGAGAGTATGAGGAAGGCTCATACGATCATATTCGTCATTCATCCAGGAGTGACTAAGATGTATCGTGGCCTAAAACGGTACTATCATTGGATCGATATGAAGAAGGATGTAGCTAGTAGGGTCACGAAGTGAGATGTCTGCCAGCTAGTGAAGGCTAAGCATCAGGTTCCGGGCAGCTTGTTGCAGAGTTTGCCCAATCCTAAGTGGAAGTGGGATGTGATCATGATGGACTTCGTGGTAGGATTGCCAGTGTCTCGGAATTTTGATGCGATTTGGGTCATTGTGGACCGGTTGACTAAGTCGGCATATTTTCTGGCCATTAAGAAGACCAATGGAGCAGCAATTTTGGCTAAGAATTCTATGAATTAGATAATCAGATTGAACGGAGTTCCAACAAGCATCGTGTCCGATAAATATTTCAAGTTCCATTTAGTGTTTTGGAGGGCATTTCAGGTAGAGATGGGCACTATGATTCATATGAGTAAAGCCTACCATCCTCCGACAGATGGGCAGTCGGAGAGGAAGATCCAGACCTTGTAGGATTTGTTGAGGATGTGCAAGCCGGATTGGGGTGGCCATTGGGCAGATCACCTTAGCTTCGTAGAGTTTGCTTAGGAGGCGGCTGATCGAGCAGATTTTCTTAGTAGAGTGCGGTTGGCTCAGGAGAAGGATGTGGGGCTGGTGAATGCCTCTAGAGATGTTGATTCAGAGTAACATGTATCTGCCAATGGTACCATTCTTTTGCACAGTCGGATCTGTGTGAACAAAGATGAGGAGTTGAGGCAAAAGATTCTGAGGGGGGCTCATACGAGCATGTTCTCCATTCATCCAGGAGCGACTAAGATGTATCGTGGCATCAAACGAGACCATCATCGGGTCGGGATGAAAAAGGATGTAGCTACTTGAGTCGCAAAGTGAGATGTCTGTCAGGTAGTGAAGGCTGAGCATTAGGTTCTGCGCAGCTTGTTGCAGAATTTGTCCATTCCAGAGTGAAAGTGGGACATGATCACGATGGAATTCGTGGTAGGATTGCCATTATCTCGGACCTTTGATGCGATTTGGATCATTGTGGACCGTTTGACTAAGTCAGCATATTTTTTTGCCATTAAGAAGATCGATGGAGTAGCAGTTTTCGCTAAGAAGTGTGTGAAGGAGATAGTCAGATTGCACAGAGTTCCAGTGAGCATCATGTCTAATAGAGATTCCAAGTTCACTTTGGTGTTTTGGAGGGCATTTCAGGCAGAGATGGGCACTTAGATGCATATGATTAAAGCCTACCATCCTCAGACGTATTGGTAGTTAGAGAAGACGATCCAGATCTTGAAGGATTTGTTGAGGATGTGCATGCTAGATTGGTGTGGCCATTGGGCGGATCAGCTGAGCTTCGTAGAGTTTGCTTAGGAAGCGGCTGATCAAGCAGATATTTTTACTTGAGTTTGGTTGGCTCAGGAGAAGGATGTGGGGCTGGTGAATGCCTCTAGAAATGTTGATTTGGAGTCTCAGGTCTCTGCCAATGGTACCATTCTTGTGCACAGTCGGATCTGTGTGAACAAGGATGAGGAGTTGAGGCAGGAGATTATGAGGAAGGCTCATACGAGCATGTTCTGCATTAAACCAAGAGCACCTAAGATGTATCTTGGCCTCAAACGGTACTATCATTGGGTCGGGATGAAGAAGGATATAGCTAGGTGGGTCGTGAAGTGAGATGTCTGCCATGTAGTGAAGGCTCAACATCAGGTTACGGGTAGCTTGTTGTAGAGTTTGCCTATTATTGAGTGGAAGTGGGACATGATCATGATGGAATTCGTGGTAGTAATGCAGTGTCTCAGACTTTAGATGCGATTTGGGTCGTTGTGGACCGGTTGACTAAGTTGGCATATTTTCTTACCATTAAGAAGACCGATGGAGCAGCAGTTTCGGCTAAGAAGTATGTGAAGTAGATAGTCAGATTGCACGGGGTGCCGGCGAGCATCGTGTTTGATAGAGATTCCAAGTTCACTTCGGTGTTTTGGAAGGCATTTCACGCAGAGATGGGCACTAAGGTGCATATCAGTAAAGCCTATCATCCTCAGACTAATGGGTCGTCGGAGAGGACAATCCAGACTTTGGAGGATTTGTTGAGAATGTGCGTGCTAGATTGGGGTTGCCATTGGGCGTATCATCTTAGCTTGGTAGTATCGGGATAACTCCTTATGAGACGTCGTCCAGGAGGTGATGTCGTACCCTGTTATGTTGGATTTAGGTGGGGAGAAGAGCATATATGGTGAGATTTTTGTTCAAGAGACCTCGGAGAAGATTCGGGTTCTGAAGCTGAACATGAAGGAAGCTCAGGATCAGCAGAGGAATTATGCCGATAAGAGGAGGTGGAATCTTGAGTTTCAGGTGGATGACAGAGTGTACCTCAAGATGACCATGATGCAGGTCATTCTTAGAGACTAAGTTGAGTCTGAGGTACATGGATCCGTTTCGAGTGGTTGAGCGGATGGGACCATATCATATAGGCTGGAGTTCAAGGTCTTCCTTGTGTCGATGTTGTGGAAGTGTCTTCGCGAGGATGATCAGTTATTGTCTAAGATTTCTAAGGATCTCCAGCCCAACATGACCTTGGAGGCAAGACGAGTGATGGTTATCGAGAAGAGAGCCAAGGAACTTCGGAAGAAGAAGGTTCGTCTGATGAGTGTCCTATGAGACTGTGATGGTGTTGAGGAGCAGACGTAAGTATGAAGGCAAGGTTCAAGAAGTTGTTTAAGAACCAGGTCGAGGCTTGAACTTGCCTAGTCTTAGTCTCAGTTGTTGTGGTAGGTGTTGGTGCAGTGTAGTCTGTGGCTGGAGGGGAATGGAGTATTCCAGTCCATCTCTCTTGATAGGTGGTTGGTTGTAAGACTAAGTACCAAGATGAGGTAGTGTTCGGGATACGTGATTCCGTGAAGCTTGTGCTAAAAGTGGGAAGTTTCCTGAAGTGGAAGTTTCTAAAAGTAGAAAGTTTCCAAAAGTGGAAAGATTCCAAAAGTGGAAAATTCTAAAAATGGAAAGTTTTATGTGAGTTAGAATTTGTCAATTTATACTGGTTGTGAGCCTTAGTGGGGATTGTGTGAGCCTTGGCAGACTGATGAGTCATTGTGTGGCCTGTGTGTGGCGGTCTTTCAAGACGTTGTTTGAGGCGGGGCGTTTAGCCAATTTTGTGGTCTTTGTGACGATCCCTCGGGATGTGTGGTCTTTTTGACAGTCCTTCGGGATGTATGGTCTTCATGACGGTCCTTCGGAATGTATTGTATTCGTGATGGTCCTTCAGGACGTGTAGTCATTGTGACGGTCATTCAGGATGTGTGGTCTTTGTAATGGTCGTTTGGGATGTGTGGTCTTCGTGACGGTCCTTTGGGATGTTGGCTTTGGTGGCGGCCCTTGTTACGACAATTTTTTGGTCCTGGTGGCGACATGGTTAGACATTTGTTTGGCCTTTTTGGTGGTCTTGTGTAGGAAATTTGTTGACCTTAGAGGTGGCCCTTGTGGTACTTTAAAAAATCTTGTCTGGTCATGAGTTGTTCCAGTGAGGGAATATGTGGTTGGTAGTGTTACACTTTGGTTTCAGGGATTTGTGGAGAGATTTAAAAGAATTGATTTGGCCACCTATATCATCAAAGTGCACTTATCTTTTCAGTCAAAGGTCATGAGAGAACTCCAGAGTTAAACATGCTTAAGCTGGAGCAGTCTCAAGATGGGTGACATTTCGGGAAGTGACTATCGGAACTGTACGAATGAGGACAAAATACAGGGAAAGATCATGTGGTGATTTGTAGGGACGGTAACAAGTCTTTAAAGCCTCCCGGACGTAGCAAACCCGACGTCGGATATGGGTGGGCTCACGGGCATAGTGAGAGGACGTGAGGCCCATTAAGGAAGGTGGGCCCATGGACTGGGATTGGACATGGGGCCCACTGAGAGGTTGCGGTCAGGGCGTTACAAGTGGTATTTGAGCCGAATCCAGACACGTGTGGAGTCAAGTGGGCTCACACTATCGGGGGTGACGGTCTTGGGGCGCAACGAGGACGTTGCGATTGTTAGTGGGGGTGAATTGTGACACCTTGGTTTCAGAGACTTGCGGAGAGGTTTAAAAGAATTGATTTGGCCACCTATATCACCAAAGTGCACTTATCTTTTTGGTCAAAGGTCCTGAGAGAACTCCAGAGTTAAGCGTGCTTAAGTTGGAGTAGTCTCAGGATGGGTGACTTTCCGGGAAGTGACTGTCGGAACTGTGCGAGTATGGCTGTTATATTATAAGACTTTGCGGCTTGAGAGTATGGCTGTTAGATTTTGGATGACGATCCGGGGGCGCGATGTAGGGTGGCAACCCAAGAGACGAATATTGGACTTTCCTTATATATTATGGCATGCGGGCTGAGGTCCTAGGAGGAGCCAATATTATGGCAAGCAGGCTAAGGCCTGATGAGGAGCCAATAAAAACTCAAGGTTAAGACCTATGAGTAAGGAAAGTACAAAAGTCGAAAGCAAATAATCCCTGAAAGGTGAGTCTATTAGAGGAGGAGGTGTGGGCCGTGGAGACGGTTGCACGGGAGTCTTTGCCTGATTCTTGTTCGAGATTCAAGGACAAATCTATATTGCTGGGAGAGAATTGTAGCGTCTGTGAACCAAAATTCAGGTTTGGGATGTGCATCAATGACGCAGTTTGTGCATCGGTCAATGCAAAGTCTGTTTTTACGGGACGGCTCAAGTGAAACGCACGGGTTGATGCGTTTAGGGTTTTGGGAACCTTAAGTATCGGGTATTTAAGTCAAAACTCAACGTCCTTGTTGGATTTCAGTCACTTTTCGTCTCTATAGCTTTAATAGTTCTAGAGAGTATTTTCTGTGAATTTTGGTGAAGTTCCTTGCCTGTTTTTGAGAGATCTGTCTGTAGGAGTGGAGATATAAGACTGAGAATGTGAGAGGAGCATGCTAAAAGGCTATTTTCGTGGTTTTATAATCAGTTTTCTTTATTCTCAAAGGTGAGTGTGTGACCATGGCTAATATAAGCGATTAGATATTTGATTGTGTGTTTTTGAGTGTTGTTTGCTTATGTGTTCGTTTGTGAGTGTTTGTTGTGATCTTTTGTGGCGTTTGGAGTCGGTTTCGGCATCATGGAGTCAAGGGAAGACGGGGGAGATCGTGAGCGGCGATGCATCGCGCGATTGTATCGATCCATGCAAGGAGTTGCATCGGTTGACGCAGTTAGGAATTTGACGACGATGCGAGGATTTGCATCGGTCGATGAAAGGAGTTCATCGGTCAATGTATTTAGGGATTTGGATGAATTGCATCGGTCGACACAAGGATGTTGCATCGATCGACGCAAGAATGTTGCATCGGTCGACACAAGGATGTTGCATCGATCGACGCAAGAATGTTGCATCAATCGACGCAAGGTGTGTGTCGGTTGACGTAAGGATGTTGCAATGGTCGACGCACGGATGTTGGATCGGTCGACACAAGTGCACTGAGTCGACGCGCCTGTTGAGAGTTGTTTGGTTTGCTTGTTTTCCTTTGTGTATTGTTTGTGCTTGTGTTTTCGCTTGTGTGTATTGCCCAGTAGATGGGAGTATCGCCTCACAGAATATTTATGATAATACTCACGCATGTCATTTGTGTTGTGTTGCAGGTAAAGCCAAAGTGTGATTGGTGAATCAAGGTGATATAGAGGAGGATGTTCTAGAGGCTCGGTTGTTTTGTTCGATGCTGCTGATAGGTTGCTAGAATGGAATGTGGTGGTCTAGAACGGTTGTTTAGATTGTTGGTTCATTGTTCTATTACTACATTGTTTATGTTATTTGATTTATTCATTATTAGTTATTTAATTCATTAGTTTAATGTTTGGTTATTTCCATCGATGGTTTGAATGTGGTTAGGGTGTTACTGAGTACGGGATCACTAGAGAATTATTATATTAAATAGGAAAAAAAAGGTTGGGTCGTTTCAACACTGTATATAGAAGTGATGGTCTATAAATGGTGGTTGAAGTTGCTAGCTAGTATCGGCAAGGAGTGATTGTTGATTAAGGGTCTTCTAAAGCCATAATCAAACTGTTGGCAATATGAATTCAGGGACAAAAATGCCAAGAGACTTTAAGGAGATAAGAGCAGAAATGATTTCCACATGAAGAGCATATACTAGGGTTCTAATAGAATGAGTGCACAAACCTAGCAATCTAGTCGGTTTAAATCTCGAGAGGAGTCTTCTACCTAGGAGAGTATAACCACAAACTATATTTATATATAAGCTAAGGCTTGGCAAAGAAGAAAAGGAATTTGACATGGTGTTAAGCAAGATGAGCTGAGGTTGAACATCTGTTAATGGGCCATTGTCAAATTTTAGGTCCAACAAAGGAAAACTACAGTTTTCAATTGGTGACCCTCTGAAGTTGAAAGTGTGGCGGCTTATCGGAGAGATTGACGAGATTTGCATTGAATGATACATCTCCAGAAGGAACATGTTTGGTCCTACCAAGCTCTGGCGATGATGTTTGGCTGAAGCGAAGGTCCAAAAAATATTGAAGACTGTGGCCTTGAAGAAACCCTCGTCATGCGCCATCGACTTCTCCCCTTGCCAAGGCGCAGCTAATGGTACAAAGAGAAGATCTCTTACCGTCAACAAAGCGAAGGTGAAGATTTCAGGTGAAACCAGACTTTCGATCGGAGGTCATGGGGGTTGGGTACTTATAGAGAGTGGTGAGGTTTTCCAGAAAACGACTCCAATCGTTGATTGAACAGCTAACCATATTTGGAGATTTCAAAAAAAATTGTAAAAGAGAGCAAAAGATTAAAAAACTGAAAAAAAAGATTAGAAAAAGGAAGCTAAACCAAGAAAAACTAAAAAAGAAAGGAGCAGATGGAAGGATCCCCGACCAACGCTGATGCTGGAAAATTTAGATAGTAAAACTGTCTCAATAATTGTGTAAGTGAGAAGCAGCTTTGCCAAAAAAAATCATCTAACATAATTGGAAACCTAATGAAAACATAACAAATATGAACGACATTACGACAATACAATGTTATGAGATGGAATCGACTAAAATTCATATGATTCATGTTGCAAATTTGAATCTTTAGACAATTTAGGTTGCAAATATATATGATAGAATAATTTGGGTATAAAAAGAGACATTCGGCAAATAATCTGGATCGCTTCTGAAACAAAAATACTCACGTCACGTGTTCACATTTCGTCAATAATTAGAATAGCCCATAATGAACTCAGTGAGGCCCATGAACTTAGAAATCAGCCGGCCCAATATTGTGTTTGTCCAAATCATATCACTGAATGATTTGACTAAATTACTTATTTCCTTGTTAAAACTTAAATGTACCATCTTTCTTACTTTTACCATCTCCATATTGTTCATATTCAAACAAGATGCAGGAGAATATACCATTTAAAAAAAAAAAAAGTGAATATCATTCACAATGTCTGGGAACACTTTCTGAACATCAGAAAAAACATATGTTGTATTTGGAACAAAGATGGTCATTATTCAAAACTACAAACGATCGAAGACAATAATTATGAAATGCAAGAATTGTGGGTTACAAATTTACAAGACAAGAGACTGAGCTCAACATTTCAAATATTTTATATTTTCTATATTCCATTTTCCTCTCTCTTTGTACATTATCCACTAAGATCTTGAGAGAATTAATATATCAAATAGGTTAATTAACCCTAACAAAAAGACCTTTAATTTATATACACATATTTCAATATTAGGACAAAACTAGTCAGTAAGGCGAGCACTTAAGATGGTATCCTTTTGGTGCAGAAACTCTTGGAAAGACCATTAGTTTCTCTCCTCCTTTCTCCTCCCATCTTCACAAAACCAAAAAAAAAATTAGAGACCTCAAAATCATTAATCACAAGAACAATATCAAAATATGATCTAAGCCTAATAAAGAACATACCTGTATTTTGTAACAAAGTAGTGAAGAAAGCTTGAGACTTCAGAGATTCCAAGTTCTTTGCCAGGGCAAAGTCTTGCTCCACCTCCAAAGAGTAAAAAATAGCTCTTTGATTCTAAACTCTTTTCCTGCATAAAGAAACCCTCTTTGTGAGCCACAAAGGTTTCAAACAACAAAACACAATGGCACATAAAAAAGAGAAAAAAAAAATACAAAACACTAACCATCCATCTCCATGGGTTAAAGATCATTGGATCTTCATACAGAGATGTATCATAGTTAATCTCTCTAGTGTATACATAAATTCTCCAACCTTTTGGGATTAAATAACCTGTAATTATATAAAAACACAACAACTATTAATATAGATTAAAATGATTGGTCTCATTATGATTGCAAAGTTAAAACTAAAAAGGGTTAATGATCTTCTCCTCTGTCAAAATAATTGAAATAAAACCATAGAGGGTCACGGGGAGATGATTGCTTCGCTGGATTGGTTGGTATATTTTTGTAAATAATTGATGTAATGTAAGGTCCACATGCCAAATTTATTTTTCTCTTTTGAAGTATATTAAAAAAAACTAGTAATAATAATAAAAATTCCTTACAAATATAACAATCAAAATGAAAATAATTTCTTACCGTTGAGTTCCAAGTCATGAGTAGTTTTCCTCAGGACACCGTTAACAATCGTTGCCAATCTTGATGTCTCAAAGATGACCTATTAAACAAAAATGGTCCAAACACAATGTCAAAATCAAGAAACAAATGAATATAAATAATTTAATTTGTGTACGAAAATACTCACAGCTCGTGTGAATTTCATCGATTTAATATCGTCGAGAATGAGCGGTTCGTCAGGTCGTTTTCTCTCTCTTATAGCCAAATGTTCTCTCTGCAAAATCCATAACCAAAAAAAAAAAAGTCAATAACCGGACCAGATCAATGAAACCGGTTCAGAGATTATTGCTTAAGAACATACCCTGAGTTCATCAAGAGCTTTTGGGTGATCATGGAGATACTTAAGAGCCATCATGGAGGTTGTAGAGACAGTCTCATAACCCGAATACAAGATCGTTACCACTTGATCTCTTATCTCCTTATCAGTTAACAAGTATCGGTTATCTTCCTTCTTCATCAAGTAACCCAACATATCTGTGAAAGTCTCTCCAGACTCTCTTCGTTTTTGCATAACCTCTGTCAATAACCTATCTATGTTGTTTCTTGCCTGAAAAGCAACCAGAAAAATGTCAGATTATTTCCACTTTTTGGGCATTTTTGTTTTCTTGATGTCGGTAGTATTCGAGTACTTTACTTGGATTCCGCAACGGTAATTCGTTCCCGGGAGATCGATCGGTACCGATAGTGTTCCTACAACAAGCTTGAAAAACTCTGTTCGATATTCTTCAACCTCCGGTTTTTTCAAAGTCTCAGCTATTTGTAACAACGATGATAAAAATGCCATCTGCACAATACAAAAACTTGAGTCAGACATAAAAAATTATCTTTAAGAATGATACATACGTAATTAACCTTACACAAAAATGTAATATAAAAAATTAGTAAATAGAGGCATATGAAAATACTCAAATATACACATATACTATATTATTTTTTAATATGTGAGGAAAAATGTTAAGACCAACATTATTTGTTAAAGGGATGACTAACAAAAGAATGATAGTAATTAAAATTCTTTTATCAAAAGTAATAAAATGCTCTGACATATTAAAAACATTAAATCCCCAATAAAAGGATATAATAGACACGAGATTCAGATTCAATGTCTAAAATAAAATAAAAACAAAGAAAGAGAGAGAGAGAGAGAGAGAGAGAGAGAAGAAGCTTAAAAAACGTACATGTTTGGTCTTTTCTTGGATATCAACTGCCTCGAGGTCATCCCAACCACAAAGATAGTTTCTCATGAAATCATCAATCTTAGGCAAGAGATGGTCTTTCATCATAGCCGGGCTTATTAGAGAGAGCAACGACCCTCTCATGAGCCGGTGGCTCGGGCCATGAACCGCGGCTATGTTGCATGTCCCAAGGATATCGAGCATAGATTGTGGATAACCAGCGACTAGTCCTTTTGATTCATTCATTAGAATGTATCTGTTTAGCTCTGCGTCCATTGAGACTATTGTAGGGCAACCAAGAATGTGAGATTTGAAGAAACTACCATATCTGAAAGAAATGTTACGGGTCTCGGCTCAGAACTCTTCGATTTATTTTGTTTAAAAAAAATTAATGAAACTTTTTTATACCTTAGTCTTTGGTTTTTCATGAAATCTGGGCCTTGTTTGAGAAACTCAGTGGTTTCACCAAAAATTGGCCAGCCCATGGTACCAGGAGGAAGTCCTTTCTTGGAATATCGCATTTGGTTCCATCGGAGAAGAACAGAACAGATGCAAACAATGATCACAAGAAGACCCAAAATCATCATCATCATGCCCATTTTTTTTTAATTTTCCTATGTTTTTCTTTTTCTTTGGTGCTCTGTTTTCAAAACAGAGAAAGAGAAGGAGAGAGAGATGGTTAAGAGTCTTTGGTTTGGGACTAAATGGGTGTGTGCGACATTGTTTATATAGGAACCTAAAGGTGCAAACATGCTTATGAAAGAGAAAGAGAGCTGACAGGTTTTTAATTTTTAACCAGCTCGGTTAGTCTTTAATTTGGTCAAAGATTTCAATGACCGTATACATTACTGTTTTGAGAACAACATAAGCAAATTATGGAAACTGCTTTTATAATTTTTAGTCTAAGTAATAAAGTAAATAATTCATATTTGAATTTATTTTATGTTAACTGTGTTATAGAACTTAGAACACATGTAGACATCTCATGTTCTCTAATGAGTTCTTATTTGTATAACTTTATGAATAATTTTCAAATAATAATCATGTTATTAATTATGATAAATTTATTTACAAATACTTATTATTGTTTTTATTTTGAAATAGTCAACTTCAGTAATTGTTAAGTTAATTAAGCTTAGTGTCTTTCTTTTAAATATAAGAATCAGATTTCTTTTTAAAAATAAGAAATACTGAAATAAATTACAGTAATGAAAATTATATATATATATATATACACATATATATGCACTAAAACCCAACAATAAATATACACTAGTATATTAAAATTTCAGGATATGATTATATACTATAAAATTTCTAATATTTAAACCTGATAATTTTTTCATAGCCACTTACTTAAGAACATTAAATATTAACATAGCAAAGAATCGTTTCAACTTTTTTTTTTCTTATTAAACCATAACTAGATGTGGTCAAACTGATTGGATGCCTATTTCTAATTTCATTATGATACGTAACAACTGTTAATTATGGTCCAAGAGAACATATGCCAAAACTGACGGCAATTGTATATTTCAAAAATATCTTTAATATGAATCAATGTTTGCACGCCCGGACCGGACCGGCCGGTCTGACCGATTAACCCGTGACTCGGAGACTTTATCGGTTCGGATATAGTGCTAATAACCGATAGTAATAAAATCGAT
This sequence comes from Camelina sativa, assembly GCF_000633955.1. Taxonomy (NCBI): domain Eukaryota; kingdom Viridiplantae; phylum Streptophyta; class Magnoliopsida; order Brassicales; family Brassicaceae; genus Camelina; species Camelina sativa. Next base: position 7,066,173 of record NC_025690.1, on the reverse strand, counting down.
AAAACCCAAAAAAAACCCGCTATTAACCCACGACCCGGTGAACCGGCTGGTTAGCGGTTTAAAAAATCTACTTGATTTTTGAAAAAAATATATAAGGATTCACAATTTTAATTATTTTAAAAACTTTTTATTCTTTTATAACTTAGACGGCAACACACATGATACTTTGTTAAACATTTTGAATTTTAAAGTTTTAATCATTTATTATTATTATTAAAATTCATACTTTGTTAAACATAATATTCTTTTTTCAATATTTTTAAAAATATTTATTTTATATAAATGCATTAGACATATTTTACTTAGTTGACTCGTGGTCGAACCCGATTAATCCTATGGCCTGGTAACATGGGAGCTAGTCCGGTTCACAATCCGGGTCGGATTTCAAAACATTGATATGAATTGATAAGAAAAAGGTACACTATTATGTGGAAATTTAAATTATTAAATACATAATACTGTACCTTTTTCTTATCAATTCATATCAATGTTTTGAAACCCGAAGAATGAGTTGGTGGTACAAGTATATATAACTAACATACATATTAGTTTGGTTTAAGGGCATTTTTCAAAATTACGAAGAATTTATGCTAAGTTTATTAGTTTTAAATTAAATAGGAAAAGTGACTTGTTTATTTGGAAATATTATCTGCTTGGTTTCTCTTATATATATTTTAATTGTATCTTAGTTTTGATGATAAGGGATTAAGGGGTTATTTCAAAGAAATTTATAGAGTGGCAAAATTGTTAAGAATGCATTCACTGAATACTTGAGATAAGGGGTTCAATGGCTTGAACATTCTGGAAATATTTTGCACCCACTTAAGTTTTGAGTCCAAAATCTCCAAAAATTAAAGGAGTAAAAGATATACCATTTGTTCATGTTTTTTAATTTTGAAATCGTAAGTTTGCTATTTTTGCGTCAGTTTTGTTATCTAATTATGTTTTCAAATACGTTATAAGATTCAAAAGAGGTCATTTACGAAACCGCAGCGGTTTTAGAACTTTTTAAATGAATTTATAAAAGGTAATAATTAAAAATTACGACAGTTTTGTTTATGATTAAGGAAAAGGGATGTAGACAGAGTATAACTTAAACCACCAACTCATTCTTCAAGATCTCAAACATGAATGCTTGTTTGGTAGTGGGTGAGGGAAGATTCTTCTTTTCAGGTCAAATTAAAGTTTATAACTTTATGGTTGCATCTTTATGGGTTTTGTTATAAATAAACACATTAATGATTTCGATATAATTGGGATGATAAAAAGATATGGGTATTATGTACCTTCGGTTTGTATACCACGGTAACTTTAAATGATAACCAATTAATATATGGTATCAATTATATATACAATTAAAACTATATATATATTACAATGGTTTTGCATGGTATCAATTATATATATATATATACAATCAAAACTATATACTATATTACAATGTTTTTGCACGGATATGTAGTACTAATTCATATTATAAAATTAATCAACGAAGATGATCATTCTTTTTATAAACAAATATTTGTGGTAAAATTTTCTATCCGTACTCATTTATTTAAATATTAGCCAAAATAATATTCTCTTAGATGCTAATCAATTTTTTTAATGAATTTTACTCAAAGAGAATGACAAATCATGTTAAAGTATATTAGGGAGTCTTGGTTATATCAAAGTAATTTTATTTTTTCCTAACCTGATTTCTTGGTAAAACTCAAATTTAAAAATAGATATTTGTTATTTAACTTGACATTTGAATTATAGTCATATTTTATAAGTTATATATATATCTTATGAACCGACTCCAATATCTGTATTTGCATAAGAACTTTAGAATCAAACTGTAATATTTTGTATATTCAAATAAATATACTCTCAAATTCTGTATTAAAAACTTTATCTCTACACTTTAAAGATTTTGGTATCCAATAATCGATTAGATTAAAAGCCTAAAGGGTATGTTTACGATACTACAGTGTAGTAGGGTTATTATTAAGTAAAATGATGGTAGCACAAAAGTAATGTTTTATTAAAATAAAATCAAAATAAAATTAATTAAATTATCCATTAGTAATAAAAAATATTTTTGATAAAATGAGAAGAAAAGGAAAGGAAGAAATGGAGGAAGAGAAGAGTACTTGTGAAAGAGATGAGGATGGGCACATGGGCACCACCACCCAAACAAAAAGTACATTTAAGCCAAAAGCATTATAAGAAAGAAAAAAAATACCTAAAATCATCTTTAAAACTTGTTTGTTCAATTTATTCCTTAAAAGAACTTACAAGAACTTCACGTGTATGTTCTTACAAAATATATTTATATTTATATCATATAGTAGAATTTTTACATTAACTCGCTAAGAGACACACACGCCACTGTCATTCCTGCATGTGAATAAAATAAGAAGTTTTGAGAAATTAAACCTATATATGGAAATGTGATGTGTGATATATAACCAATCACTTTTAATTAACTGGTTACACCTATATTATATTAATTAACACTAGCACAGTGAGTTATCGTCGTCGTGCACAATATCGATGAAGTATTATCGATATAAGAAGATATTAAAACAAAGATTGATTCAATCGAGATTATCTCAACTACTTATATAGATTTACGTCCAGTTAATATTTATAAATTTTCCGGCCATTTTTTAGTTCTGATTAGTCATTTTTTTTATTTTGAAAATGAGCTTTGTCACGTGAATANATATATATATATATATATATATATATATATATATATATATATATATATATATATAGCAAGGAGGTAGCACATTGGTTTTACAACAATCCTGCCTCTGTTCTAACTGCAAGTTTGAATTTTGGTCCGCCTTGAATCATCAAAATGTGTACACATATTTGCATAAACATGCTGTGTATACGTCATCAAACCATGCATGACGTTTAAGAAATATTGGGAATCTTTTTTTCCTTTTACCAATAGGTGTCTGCTGGTATATATGAACTGATAGAGGGATGTCAAAAGTAGTAATAATAATAATAAATTAATAATTGAATCATTGTTTTCAAAAAAATAAAAATAATAATTGAATCATTGGTAGAGTTTAAACAAATAAATGCATGCGGTACATGCATTACCTTCCTTCCTATGCAGAACCTACTAGATATGCAAAACAAGGTAAATTGGAGGTCAAATGGTGTAAGCCTCCAATGGGTTTTGTCAAGTGTAATATTGGTTCCTCATGGAGCAAAAGCTCCAGATTGTCGAGTGGTTCTTGGATCGTGCGAGATCATCAAGGTCAGATACTATATCATGCTAGAGCTGCAATTACGGCCTCGAACTCACGGTTCCTTGCGGCGTTACGAACCTTTTTGTGGGCAATAGAAGCGGTCTTGATTTTGCAGATACCTAAAGTAGAGTTTGTAATGGATAGCTCTATGGTCATTGAGGCTATAAATAATCCCACAGGTTGGCCACGGTTTCATCTGGTCTTGAGCGAAATCTATGCGGCTTTGTCCAACGTGGAGATGCTATCTGGTTGCGACTATTGCTAACAAGGTAGCAATGGCGATTGCTTCAAGTGTCACAGGAGTCTTACCTTTCGCTTGGAGGGCCTTCTTGGCTTCATGATCAAGTGAGGGACGAGGCGTTATAATTGTTGTTTCTTTCTGTTTTTGTTTTTGTTTCTATTCTGTTGCAAACTCTTACATTCGGTTTCTATCTGAAGAAAAAAAAATCAAATAAATTAAAAAAAAAAACAATTTCAACCTAATTAAGTAATTATGTTGGAACAAAAATTGAAAACATTTTCATGTGAAGTGAAAATATTTGTGCCACTTTCGCATTTTCTATTTTTTTTCTCTTCAACTTGTGTATTTCCACATTTTTACTCTAACGTACTACCAATCAAAGTATCAACTTAAACTCAGTGTAATTCATGAGTTTAACTACTATAACTTTCATTTTAGATTTTTGGTTTACAATGAGGCGGAAAACATGGATTGTTATTAGGTGGAAACTTTGTTATAGTGGAATTGGTATAATATTTTTCTTTACGATAGCTGAAAAATGACGTTACTTCTAAAATCGTAATTTATTTAACCTGAATTGGGAAGATAAATGGATGAATTTGCTGGAGAGGAAAAACTATATACCAGAATCTTATTTGTCTAATGAATCGGCGGAGCCAGTGAAATTCCACAATAGAAACATTAAAACAGAAACAAAAAATTAAGTCAAATTACTTTTATTCAACTTTATGTTTACATAAGTTTTACTTCTTCATTTAAAAAACAAACAAAAAAAAAATCAAAAGAATTGACTTTTAAAATTTTTACATGTTCAGTCTGACAACAAATTTAACAAATGTGAATTTTTGTATATACTTGTTTACACCATATATATAGATTATTGAATCTTGTTATTTTCTCTTTAATATAGCTTCCAAAATGCTAAATAAAAGTCATAATGAATGGAAAGTTTTGTAGTTTGTTCTTTTGTTTTTGATTGAGATCAATACGTAATTTGGTATTAATCACATCAATTTGACGTTCATATTGATTTTGGATTTGGATTTTTCTAGTAGTTTGGCAGAGATCTCCTTTCTTTTTTTTTTTTCTTTTTTTTTGTCAACATTATAATTTTTCTTTTCTTTTCCTTTATGCTTGTTCCTTTTAATTTCTAGGTTAAGGTATATGGTGGAATTGGGGACACACTAATCTCTTGCAATAATTAAAAATTATTGATTGAGGTACATCGACATGTGTGCTATATGGATAGGAAAACATAAATCTGATTTAGTAGTAACCCCTAGGGGTAGTAACTAGTAACTCTAGGTGTTAATTTTTTGTCAAAAAAAGAGATCAATGTACATAGGAAACTTAGGAACAAACAAGAGTGTATATTTTATTGACAAAAATACATCTCATATTGAATTGTATGTAAAGCTTATGGCTCCAAATATTATTGAATTATGTTAAAATATTGGGCAAATGCGTTTAAATGAAAGTTCTATTCTATTTTCGCGTTTTACTATATATATATTCTCCATTATCTTTATGAATTTTCTTATTTTTTTAATACTTTATGACTACTATATCAATTAAGATAAATTAAACTTGATGTGATCAAGCCAAGTAGGTGTTATGAGCGGGTCCGTACACAGTTCGGGTGAACATCAATGTATGTTATGATAAACGATACGTCTAATCAGTTGCATTTGTATTATATATATATATATATATTTTGACAAACTGTTATTGTATATAAGTCCTTTACTTACTTTAGAAAATAGATATATCTATTATTGCCCTAGTTTTATCGAATTTAAAACTAATGACAAATCGAGAGCGACGGAGTTTGTCTTGGTGTGCAAATAAAGTTGCATTAGAATGCGACTTGAAGCTAAGCGTGTATCCAATTCCAGATCCTTAGAAAACGACATGACACACGTACATCATTTTGCACGTACGTCTAATTTTTACCATGTATTTTCATAATATAGAGCTTCCTACCTCTAGTTTTTTTTTTTTTTTTTTTAACTAAACCTCCAGTTAATAGTTCAACTAGTAAAATTCTTTAACGAAAACTTAAAGTGATTCGAATGGTTCTTCGACGAAACTATATTTATAATCTGCTTTGATTTTAGGCCTAAAAAATATGGAATTTGGTCTAAAACATTTTAGATTCATAACAATATAAATATATATAGAGGTTTCCTGTGGAATTTACAAAGAAAATAATCGATTTCAATTTGCATTATCTACATATACATACACGTACAACGGTACAAACTAGATGGTGGCTAGTGATTTTGAGAATGAGTGTTCATGTTTAAAGAACCGGAGTTTGCATGTTTTTTTATTTGTTTTAATAAATTATTTCTGTTATTAATTACTCGATCGTAGTGTCTCTTGTATAAACTAGAATAGCTCAAACTATTGGATATAGAAGAAAGATTTGTGTCGGTTGATTTGGTTGTTTCCGAAATGAAATTATTGCACTTGCCAACAATTGGAAAGAGAGTTCAAAACACGTACGTACCATTTCAAAGAGATGTGGCAACTTGAGCACCTTTCCGTCATTTTTTTCTTGGTTAGACTAGTCTATTGGATTTATTATGTCAATAATTTTATTCTAGTTAGATCGATTTTTTTCCATCGTTAGTACACAAAGAAACTATATAGAGTCTTAGTCGTCGCCACAATCATTAGCACGAAATAATTGTTTACGTAAACCATGTTGAGAACTAAAGAGTAATAACTGTTAGGATACAAACCAACTACCTACATTGAAATATATAAGTTAAATCCATCTTAGTATAAGATATTTTGGAAAGGAATTTAATAAAAAAATTCTTGAGGGTTGTTAGATTAGTTGGACCAAAAACAGATAATATCATATTATATTAATAAGTGAGTTGACTTGAGCTTAAAAAACCAAACAATTGGTATTAGATCCTAGGTCAAAAAGTAGACCTAAGACGGTCAATGTGAGCTTTGTATTCGTTATAAAAAAATCTCTAAAAAAAATTATAACATGATAAATGGTGCCTCAAGTTGAAGGGAAAAACCATAGGATCGTGATACAAGGGAAGATTGTTGGGATACAAAACAACGTTCTACATTGGAAGATTAGAAAATATATATCTAATATATAATTTAAGTCTAACTCTTAGTATGAGACTTTTTAAAAAAGAACCCAATAAAAAATCCGTGAAGACTGGACCACTTGGAACCAAAGCGGATAATATTATATTAATATAGAATTTAGTTTGGACTTAAAAAGCCCAACAATAACAAATAAAACCAACATACCCGGTTTAAATTTCTAAAAAATTTAGATATAAATTTCATTTGGTTTTTTTTGTAACCCATACAACAAAAATAAGAAATTGAAAACAAAAAAAAAACAAAAAATAATTTGAGGTATTATGGAAGAGATTGGGATAATGTGAAAATGAGAAAGTAAAAGAATGTCACTTTGAGAGAATGAGAGAATGTTTATTTATATGGAAATTACATTTAGAATTATAATAATTATAATTTATTGTGTTTGAATAAAATTGAGTAACGGAATATATGATTAATGTATAATTTATTTTATTTTCAGTTATAATTTTATTTGAATGTGTAAGCTAAATGTTTTGTGTTAATTGAGTCTTAAATATTGTTTAAAGCAATTAAACAATTAGAAAATAAATTATAAAAATAAAAATTTAGAAAGTAATAAATGAAAATTAACCAATAAAAGAGACTAAAACTTTACTTTTATATATATGATGTTTGTATTCTGTTTAATGGAATGAAGCATACTTTGTCAAAAGAAAAAAAGAAAAAAAAAGATAATTTCAAAGTTCAAAGAGTAAACTTGAAAGAGTGACAGGACCCATACTGGCCATACACTCATAAATGAAAATGAATGTCAATGTGATAAAAGCGATGTATTTCGTGTGAACTATAGAAACTTAATTGTATATATAAAATATCTTATATTTTTTAAAAGAAGTAATAAATAGTTAAAACGTACGTGTGCCTAGATGGAGACCAGAGGAGGAATGTCCACCCACACGCGCAAATAATATATTATTTTCTCTGCACATCACTGAAAAATTGAAGTTGGATAAATCAATGGAATATATAAATATGTTACTTATTTTCAAGAACTTGAAAATTATTTTTTTGAGACTTAATTAAAAGCTGCAATTGTATATCGTACATTGAAAAATCTCCAGTTGCACGAGGGCCTCTTTTTTGTCCCCTCTTGCTCTATCCTTTTCATTCTCTCTCTCATATTATTTCCCATTTTGATTATTGCATTTTTTAGTGATTAATAATTAGGGAATGCCTTTTAATAAAGAAACTTAGTACTGTATTTAATAAGATTTCATATATGAAAGAAAGGTATCATCAAATAATAGTATTATGTCTGTATTCATATTCCAATGCGTAGAAATATAATGCATCCAAAATCTGCTGTTGATTGGTTGTGTTCGTGTTCGTGTTCATGTTCATGCATGTGTGTGTGTGCGCGCGCATACAAATAATAGTTTTTTTTTGTGCTGTTTTAAATTTATAAATTACTACTGAGACGTTTATAACTTCTTGGATAATCGACTAGATAAATTATTTTTGGTTGTTACAGACAAGACTAAAAACTTCATGTGAAGTAATCAAAAATCAAAGCTTACAGTTAATTTAATAAGCATACCATTTCAACCAAGATACTATTAATATTAAAGTTTATAAGATTTACAAATGTATCAACTCAGATTATCCTCTTTCTGGAGGGACCAAACATTTGTAGCCATTTATTTGCTTTCAGGAAAACAAATTAACAGAAACATTCATGTCAAAAGTGACAAATCAAAAAAGCCTTTAATGGTTTCCTCTCGTAATGAGTGTCAGTGACGGATCAAAATATAACTAAAAATAATTGATAATTATTTGTTAAAAAGAAAATAGATAATATATTTGTTTCAAGAAAAACCACAAATTAGCTTCGACATTATCAAACTTATTGTAAAAAAGGTCCATGAATGTTTAAATGTTTATAGGTTTAGAGGGAATTCAAAAAAAAAAAATGAATAATTGTTCTCGTTTACTCTATACTTCGCAATACTTTACACACTAACTATTACAATTTGCACCTTTATGTTTTTAGAGTACTAGTTACTCATAAAAATTCACTAGGTATCAACCCGTACTATATACGGGATAAACAGATTTAAATAAAGTTTTATGAGTAAATTATTATCTAAGATTTAAGATTCGTTTGTATAAAATAAAATATGTAAGTAAAGTTATTTTTGTTTATTCAAATTTGCGTTTATTTTCTGTAAAATATGTTTCACCCGTAAAATATTTAAACTTAGAAAATAATTTTGAGGTGGTGTAGAAAGTTTTGATGTCTTTTTCTATTTCCAAAAATCAAATTCATATATTTTTTTTGTTTCACATTATTATCTATATCACTATACCACTAAATAGATAAAACAATATTTTTAAACTAATTAAAGCAATGAAAAAGACGATAAGAGTGATAAATAAATAAATAGTTTTTTCTATTATTTGTGAAATGTAATTTACTTTTAATACGTAAATAAGTTATGAAAATAATAATTTAATATATTTTTGGATTTAATATTTATTTAAATCTTTCATATTTAAAAACTAATAGAAAAAATATTGATTCATAATATTCTAGTGGCATGTTTATGTAAATAACAATGAAAAATAAGAATACTTATTAAAAAAGTTACATGAACGCTGTGAACGCGACACATCAATTTTTTTTTAGAGTTCGTCTCTTTTAATATATGGAGGATACTTTTAAAGTTATCCCTTAATCATACTCTAATTTAAACATACTTTTAATATAAATGTACTATACAAATTCTTTTAGCTATGTTTTTTGTACAAAAGCATGTTTCTTTACGTGTGTAACCTCCAAAACTTAAACAGAATAGTATATAAATTTCAACAAGAAAAAATTACTATTTTTTTTAATCAAACAATAGTGTTGTTTAGAAAAAAAAATTGTACGACAAATTAAAAATAAAATGGAAACAATAAATAGAAAAAAAAATAGGCCCAACATCTTTTAAAAATTAACAGTCTTGAGACTCGCAGTTTTGACTTTCAACTTGCAGGATAATAAAAATACAATAAAATATATTCATGGACCAAAACTGTCATACTAAATATTATTGGCTGCATGCTTTTCATTTCGAGGCTTATCAGTTGGAGTTGGAACAAAAAAACAACCCCGGCAATCTTATTTTGTCACCATATTTGCCTTAAAACAAAAATCAACAAAACAATTGTTACTATATGATGAGAAATATAAGGAAACGTAAGAAAGGTTGAGAGAAAATGAAGTACAAAATTATATCCCCATAAGACAAGATTTTTTATTTTATCCCATAAGACAATCTTAAATCTCAATATCTTCAAAGTTTTAGAATTTTCGAAATGAATATAGTAAAAAAAAAAAATGAAATAGTAAATGTATGGTTGGAAAGAATAATTGAATAGAGTAACAAAAGGGCAAGATAGTGGAACCCATAGTAAGAGATTATAGAATGTCAGTTGGTTTGTCCACAAGTACTCGTCGGCTTCTCGTGAGAGGAAAAAATGAGTTTCTTTTATAATAATAATACTTATGATATAGAAAGGCATATATTATTATATATTTATGCATGTATAAGTGTGATGATTGAGTGCACGTGTGGCTACTAGTGCCCACGTACCCATGTCTTTATTCTCTGAAGTCGACCTCTTTGTCTCCTCCTCTCTTTCTCTCTCTCTTATCCTTCACGGACTTTATTCTCTCTTACCTAAGTCTTTCTACCAAGTTACTCGGGTTTGGTTACAGAGTCTAATAAGAGGTAAGACCGGACTACTAAGCGATCTCTATTGGAAGAATTGATTGGGTGTTCTTAATCATATTAAAATTAAGAATATAAGAAATAGTCATTAAGAACATATCGTTAGTTCTTGATGTAGAACTGATTTTGGATAAGTTCTTGGGTGATGTGGCAACTCGTGAATGGATACAATTTTTTGCAAAGGAAAAAACATTTATTTGTTTGGAGAAAGTTTTGTTTGTTTTTTTTATTTATCTCTTTAATGTTTTTTTGTTCATAAAAATTTGGTATTGTATTTTGAATTTTACTATAAGTTTTTTAAGTTTGCAATTTAAATGTTATTTTTTGAAGTTTTTAAAATTGTAATATGTTACTTTGTTTTTTTTTTTTATATATCTTTAATGTTTTTTGTTTCATAAAAATTTGGTATTGTATTTTGAATTTTAGTATAAGTTTTTTAAGTTTATAATTTAAATATTATTTTTTAAAGTTTTTTAAATTATAATATGTTTTAGATTATTATATTATTAAATCTTATGATCTTAAACATGTTCTCCCAGTAACCAATTCCTTCGACAAAACATCTAAACTAATACATCTAAACTAATGATTTTACATTATGTTAATAATATTTTTATTTCAATGCACATGCCCTAACGTTTAAGTTGGTGTGTTATAGTGACAATAATGATTTGTTGTGATGGTTCAGTTCGCTTTATCCAACCAGTCTACTACACTCTACACACTCGTCTATATTCAACCAATGTTTTATCAGGTTTGATTAATTTTCATTTTTGTCGACTCATACTATAATTTCAAAATATATGACTAGAAAATCGTTTAAAACAATGTATAATGATAATTTCTTTTTTTGTCAATTGAAATTTTTATTAATCAACTTAATGTGGAACCAAAGATGAAATACAAAGCTAAAGCCGGCGGACAACATTGATGTCCCCAGAGTCAGTAAGCCGGCGGACGACATTGATGTCCCCAGAATCTAAGATAGAACTACTAATCAAAAATACTATAACCAAAAACCTTAAACTAAACGCAGAAGAAACCGGTATTACAACCTAAAAAAGAGACAATAGAACAAAGAAAACAAAGCACCTCTTCTTCTGAAGCACCAACGAATGAGCTTTACCAAGGATGCCCACGGCCAAATCGAAGTTACAACTACCACCTCCTATTATGGTGAGAGTCGATCTCTCAAGACTTCATAAACCAACAAGCAACTCTGCTTCCGGAGTCGACGAAGACGTTGGTACGCCAATGAACGTCAAACTAAAGCCTTTCAAACGCAAATAGATCTCAACAGATCTCGAAAGCAAGTACAAGGAAGGAGACCTAACTTCTCAAGAAACACCAATCTCAACAAGAACGACACAATACTTAAGACATCTATCACCACACCGAACAACATCAAGAAGAAGATAACTCAACAAAATTTGGAGCCTAGCAGCACATTCAATCAAAACGAAACCTCTGCTTAGCAAGGAGCCGAAATCCCAATCGAAGGGTTTTAAACCAGAAAGATATTACTAAGGACAACCATAAAGCAATTCCATCTACCTCTAGCAAACCGTCGAAGAATAACGGCCAGAAGACCGGCTTACCGAAAAATAGAAGCGGACGAAACCATGTTCATGGATTAACGAACAACAGAGCACCTACCAGATCTACAGATCTCGGACACCCAACAACAACCCTCTCTGGAGAAGCTGACCACCGGTGGAACTAAAACATCCTCGCCATGAAGATCGACCAATCCACCAAGATAAGCTTTTCTCCAACGAAATACATGAGATAGAAAATTGCAGAACTAAAAAACTACAGCAAAATCAAAGAAGGAGAAGCCACTGGCGGCGTCGGCGAGAAGCGCTAACCACCGAAAGTAACTTCCCAAGCACATATCTGAAAAAACTAGGGTTTTACTATTAGGTAGAGGAGAGAGCGGCGCTCGTTCGATATTTTGAAAAAAACAATATTCTCAAATTTCAATATTATGTTTATAGAAAAAAACTTTAACTTACGCGAATCAGAAAATAATAATAATTATCTCATAAAATGAAAATCCCTACAAACTGTGACAACCCGTCCCATTGACCCCACTAGCCCACCGCTAGCCGCCCCAACGGACCGTCTGTGGACCCCGCTAGCCTACCGCTAGCCACCCAAACGGACTCCAAGCTGGCCCTGCAAGGCATCGATCCTAACCCATCACTGTGGATTTGGATGAATAGTTCCTATCCAAAGTGAGGGGTTAGGATCGATGCCCTGCAAGGCCAGCTTGGGGTCCGTTGGGGCAGCTAGCAGTGAGGCTAGTGGGGTCCACAGGACGGGTTGTTACATAAAAATTGATTTTTATGTCAATTGGTGGCAACTTGTCCTGTGGGAAGGTTGTTAAAGGGTGGGAACCAGGGTTCGAGGAACGCCTGGCGAACCAATAACCTACTGGTGGATTTGGATGAATAGTTCGTATCCACAGTGAGGGGTTAGGATCGATGCCCTGCAGGCCCAGCTTGGGGTCCATTAGGGCAGCTAGCAGTGAGGCTAGTGGGGTCCACGGGACAAGTTGTTATATAAAAATCGATTTTTATGTGACAATCAGTCTCGTTGACTCTACTAGCCTACCGCTAGCTTGCCCCCATAGGCCCGAAGCTGGCCCTGCAGAGCATCGATCCTAACCCCTCACCGTGAAATGTAACTATTCATCCAAATCCACCAGTAAGTTATTGGTGCACCAGGTGTTCCTCAAACCCTGGTCCCCATCCTTTAACAACCTTCCCACATAACAAGCTGTCACGAATTGATCTGTAATACAACTCAACTCTAATGTAGAAAAAAACACTTTACATTTGCTGTACATAACTTTATAGTAGTGGCAACGATGTAAATGTTTAGGAAAGCTCAGTAATGTAACTCAATTATAAATGTCGAACCGAAATGCGAGGTTCAATAAATACAATGTTTAGCCATTTTTGAAGTAGATGTCAAAAAACTGAAAAGGTCACAAAACGAAAGGTTTCATTTCATATTTGCTGCTCGATGCTATTTACATGTTTCCATCCTTCTCTATATTACCAACACTAGTCGTGAGTAGCCCATTGCCTATTATTTTCTAACGACCAACTACGAAGGCTAGATTCCATGTTATCCCATGTGAAAAAGCTCAATTGGAATTGTGTTTAGATTTCTGATCTTATTAAATTCTGATAGTATAATTTACTTATTGCAATGTTTAGATCAATGGATTTTTTTTTTAAAAAATCAATCGATTCCATGATTTGATTGTGATTTATTTTCATAATTGATAAGCGTTAGCGAAATTTATAAAATTCAGTTGATTTGTAAAGTAGAATAAAAAAACTATATTGTCACAAAAACAATTTTGTAATTTATTTAATAACGAGACAGTGAGAACAGATTGCAGATATATGTTATTGTGACATAATCCTCATGTGAAAATTAGTATAATAAATTGGCTACCATGTGAAATATGGTATCCAAATTTAAAGTCAAGCTTGGACTCAAAAATTACAAGGCTCGAGAACATTTTAAATCAGTATGACTAGCACACCAAGTCTCCTGGTCACCGTGACGCGTTCGAGTCTTAACACTGTCTGATTGGTGACAACTAACATATGGTATGAAACAGCACAATAAACAGATATGATATTTAACCGGTGCCAAATAAACATAACCAAAGTTAAATGGGAATCACAACAAATGGATAAAGATTATATAACAATAACTAAATTTTTAACTTTGACTTTTCTTTTCTTTATCTCTGATGTCAGAAACAAAAAAATTCAATATAGAAAACATTTTCAGTTTTAAAGATTAAACGACGCTAAATCACCCTAGTGGATGGTTGACAAGTTCAAAAAACCTTTTGCCCCCAATCTGAATTACAACAATACATTTAGAACACTTAGAGCAAACCCAATACACATATTCATTTGAGTGTCTATATCTTTTAATAATACTAAAGATAATACAAATTTCTTCACATCCTTCCTTTTAACTTTTGTCCTCCCATTAGTCATCTTTGGGTGTCTAACTTTTTTTATTAAAAAAATGTTTAAAGTATATTTTATAATATCATAAATGTTAGTTATATAATTTATGCAATATTAAGAAAATAAAAACTAGTAGTAGAATACATTTACTAAAAAATACAAATATATTACATTAAAAAACTTTAAAACATATATTACAATCCTAAAAAAACCACAAATTTAAAACTGAATATAATTTAAAAAAAAACATATAATGATAGAAACATATAAAAGCATTATGAATAACATAATTAGCATCGGTCTAATATCGAGTTGTGCCAAATTTTTGCCAGATAAGAGAATTACAAGAGACTGAATATGATTCTCGTTTGCTATATATACAAGTTTACTGAACATCAAGTGGGGAAAGAAAAACACAAAAAAATTCACGGGCTNATCAGTATGACTAGCACACCAAGTCTCCTGGTCACCGTGACGCGTTCGAGTCTTAACACTGTCTGATTGGTGACAACTAACATATGGTATGAAACAGCACAATAAACAGATATGATATTTAACCGGTGCCAAATAAACATAACCAAAGTTAAATGGGAATCACAACAAATGGATAAAGATTATATAACAATAACTAAATTTTTAACTTTGACTTTTCTTTTCTTTATCTCTGATGTCAGAAACAAAAAAATTCAATATAGAAAACATTTTCAGTTTTAAAGATTAAACGACGCTAAATCACCCTAGTGGATGGTTGACAAGTTCAAAAAACCTTTTGCCCCCAATCTGAATTACAACAATACATTTAGAACACTTAGAGCAAACCCAATACACATACTCATTTGAGTGTCTATATCTTTTAATAATACTAAAGATAATACAAATTTCTTCACATCCTTCCTTTTAACTTTTGTCCTCCCATTAGTCATCTTTGGGTGTCTAACTTTTTTTATTAAAAAAATGTTTAAAGTATATTTTATAATATCATAAATGTTAGTTATATAATTTATGCAATATTAAGAAAATAAAAACTAGTAGTAGAATACATTTACTAAAAAATACAAATATATTACATTAAAAAACTTTAAAACATATATTACAATCCTAAAAAAACCACAAATTTAAAACTGAATATAATTTAAAAAAAAACATATAATGATAGAAACATATAAAAGCATTATGAATAACATAATTAGCATCGGTCTAATATCGAGTTGTGCCAAATTTTTGCCAGATAAGAGAATTACAAGAGACTGAATATGATTCTCGTTTGCTATATATACAAGTTTACTGAACATCAAGTGGGGAAAGAAAAACACAAAAAAATTCACGGGCTTTGTTCTCTTGTTGTTCACGGGCGTTGTTCTCTTGTTGTTCACGTGCGTTGTTCTCTTGTTGTGGTGAAAGAAAAACACAAAAAACCAAGACCAGAGACTTGTTGTTCTCTTGTGCCGACTTGAGATCACAAGGAGAAAGTCACGGGAAGATCAGAACCAAGACCAGAAACTTGTTGTTCTCTTGTGCCAACGTGAGATCACAAGGTTCACGGGTATGATTGGAACGTAAACCTGTCGAGGATAAGCAAACAACACATGAGATAACAACCTATCAACAAACAAAAACTCAACAAGAACAGAACCACTTAACATTGATTAAAACGAAACAAGAGCAGAACAACTTAGCATTGATAACAGAACAGAACCACTTAACATTGATTAAAACGAAACAAGAACAGAACAACTTAGCATTGATAACAGAACATAACCACTTAACATTGATTAAAACGAAACAAGAACAGAACCACTAGACATCCCGTCAAAACGAAACAAGAACAGAACAACTTAGCATTGATAACAGAACATAACCACTTAACATTGATACAAGACTCAAACTATCCTAACATCTCATCAATTAGCTTCTTTCTCAGATTGATTTCAGCCTCGGACAGATCAGTTTTGTTGACTAGACTCGCTAGAAGTCGTTGCTTGGAAATTCGTTCTCTCGCAGCTATTTCTCTCAANACATTAAAAAACTTTAAAACATATATTACAATCCTAAAAAAACCACAAATTTAAAACTGAATATAATTTAAAAAAAAACATATAATGATAGAAACATATAAAAGCATTATGAATAACATAATTAGCATCGGTCTAATATCGAGTTGTGCCAAATTTTTGCCAGATAAGAGAATTACAAGAGACTGAATATGATTCTCGTTTGCTATATATACAAGTTTACTGAACATCAAGTGGGGAAAGAAAAACACAAAAAAATTCACGGGCTTTGTTCTCTTGTTGTTCACGGGCGTTGTTCTCTTGTTGTTCACGTGCGTTGTTCTCTTGTTGTGGTGAAAGAAAAACACAAAAAACCAAGACCAGAGACTTGTTGTTCTCTTGTGCCGACTTGAGATCACAAGGAGAAAGTCACGGGAAGATCAGAACCAAGACCAGAAACTTGTTGTTCTCTTGTGCCAACGTGAGATCACAAGGTTCACGGGTATGATTGGAACGTAAACCTGTCGAGGATAAGCAAACAACACATGAGATAACAACCTATCAACAAACAAAAACTCAACAAGAACAGAACCACTTAACATTGATTAAAACGAAACAAGAGCAGAACAACTTAGCATTGATAACAGAACAGAACCACTTAACATTGATTAAAACGAAACAAGAACAGAACAACTTAGCATTGATAACAGAACATAACCACTTAACATTGATTAAAACGAAACAAGAACAGAACCACTAGACATCCCGTCAAAACGAAACAAGAACAGAACAACTTAGCATTGATAACAGAACATAACCACTTAACATTGATACAAGACTCAAACTATCCTAACATCTCATCAATTAGCTTCTTTCTCAGATTGATTTCAGCCTCGGACAGATCAGTTTTGTTGACTAGACTCGCTAGAAGTCGTTGCTTGGAAATTCGTTCTCTCGCAGCTATTTCTCTCAATCTGATCTCCCACGCCTTCTCTAACTTTTGTAGAGAATTACCCTCAGTTTCTATACCACCACCATTGTTTTTTGCTTTCCTTTTGGATGCCTTAACACCTGGAGGGCGTTCAATAGCTTCTTCCTCAAGACGAGAAGTTGTATTTGAACTGGAGGAATATTTGCCACTAACATCAAGCTTTGTTCGTTTGGTGTTTTCAGGTCCTCTCAAAGCATTCGAAGAACACCACTTCTGCTCATGACGAAGAAGCCTCCAAGCATGCTCTAGAGAGAACTTCATTTTCTGATCATTGACGTACAAATCGTTTGCCATTTGGAGAACATCATCTTCTGACTGGCCACTGGTTCTCCTACTCGAAGCTTGGTTGTAACATCCTACAAACTTGTTGACAGTCTCATTTATTTTTTTCCATCTCTGCTTACATTGACTGGCCCCTCTCTTTGGTTTACCCGCTACTGCTTCACTCGTTCCATAGTAGTGTGCAATACGCTCCCAAAAGGAACCACCCTTTTGCCCATTGCTCACGACTGGATCTTTGCTAATGTTTAGCCAACCACTGATCAAGACAACATCTTCTTGGGCAGTCCATCGGATTCTAGCTTCCCTAGAGTTTTCAGCTACCTCGTTGACATCACTAAATTGTGTACTAAACTGAGGGATAGGTGATGAGCTTATTTGAATAGGTGAAGATGGAAGAGATTCTGGATTATTCACCCCAACTTGGCTAGTCAAGAGGTCTGTAAAGTTTAGAGAAAAAGAATTCATACCCTAAACTCTGTGAAAGATGGAGAGAAGAAGAATTGGTAGTTGGGTTTATTGTAAAGCTTTTGTGGTTATTGAAGGAGAACATAGAAGCGTTATAAATAGCAAATTGAAGGAGAAGGAAGAGTTTAGTGTTTAAGTGTTACAACTACCAAGCATTTACTAAGTTCTTAACTACCAAGCATTGACAACATACAAAAAATCAAGACCTTTTAATTCTACAAACAAGACTCCCTTCTAGTTTAAGTGTTACAACTGTTTTTATTCTAAAAGACTACCTTTTTTATTTCTACAAATGTTTTTAGTGTTTAAGTGTTACAACTACCAAACATTTACTAAGTGCTTAACTACCAAGCAATAAATCAATCGGATTCTACTTTAAAAAAACAAGACTACCTTTTTATTCTACAAACAATATATATGAGTCGCTTATGATCATAAGCATTAAACCAAATCCAATGTGTGAATGCAAATAATATATATGAGTCGGTTATGGTCATAAGCATTAAACCAAATCCAATATATGAGTCGGTTATGATCATACCTGATGTGTGAATGCATAAGCTAATGCTCTTTCCCTTCTCATTGTTGCCTCGTGCTTGTGCAGCATACCCGCTTCCACTTGTGCCTTGGACTGATTGTTGTCGTTCCACTTCTTGCCTACATTGGAGAAACCATAGAAGCCAAGGTTACAGTTGCTCACATTCATGAGTGGCTATAGCACACACAAGTTCTAATCAAGCTAAACCTGGATCAAGAGTATAAAAACATACCAAATAACCCCTAAAGGTAGTCTGAATCAAGATGGAAGAAGCTTCTTCCTTTGACATCCCTGCGAACCTATCATCAACAATGGCTTGATGAACAGATTCAGGAGAAGATAGATAAGGCACCAAAACAAGAAGGGTTACATCATCAACTATATAAAGCATAGTGAATAGAGAACAGATTAACAAAGTTGGAACCATTTCGCTTGTATGGCTAATCTAATCCTACTCAGAAAAGAATTGATTCTGATGGCATCAATTTTTGACCATTTCGCTTTTTTAAAGCTAAGTGCTTTGATAAAACCCCAAAAGACAAAACAGTTAGATTCTAATAGAAAAGACCCTTTTGTATACTATACGGGAGAAGAAGAGAAGAGGAGGAAATGGAACCTGAGAGAGAGACTGCAGAAGCAGATCTGGAAGCAGAGGGGAGCTAAAAACCTTCTAAAAATCCGAATCCGACTCCTTCTTTGTTGTAACAACGGGCTTCGTATCGACGATTTGATGAGTAGTCTCTGGCTCTTCTTCTTCTTCTTCTTCGGATTCATCAAATGATATCAATCTCTTGTGTTTCTTCTTCTTGCTCTCCTTCTATTTCTTAGGAGATGATTGCTCCTCCTCTTCTTCGGATTCATCTGATGATATCGATCTCTTGTGTTTCTTCTTCTTGCTCTCCTTCGCTTTCTTAGGAGACTGCTCCTCCTCCTCCTCTTCGGCCGCGTGTCTCTTCGATTTCTTCGAGGGTTTCGTCTTCTAAAGGCGATGAGGCGGGATCGGTTTAGAGGATGACGAGGCGAGATCGAATCGATCGGAAGAAAAAGAGGACGATGCGAGAGCTATTGTCGTGATGTTCTTTTGTGTTTCTCTCGTTTCGATATTGTCGAGAGAAAGAAAGAAAACGAAGAGAAGATAAAACTGAATAATAAAAAACAAAAAAAACAAAACTCAACCAATACAAATTATACACGTGTCGGGTCTCTGCTACTCTCAAAGGATCACCGCAGAGACACAGATCTCTCAAAAATTAGAATTAAATTTTTTTTTTTTTTTGTTTATATTACTAAAAAAATTGGAGACATCCCAAGAAATTGTGCAATGAGATTGCTCTTACATATATGGTATGGTTTGATCGATGCAAAAAAAAAAGAAAAATATATATCTAGATTCGGGAAATCTACTTAGGTATTTTGATGAAATATTTGTCTTTTCATTACCCTCACAGATTCTTCCGAACTAATCATTAAATACTAAATAGTCATCTCAAGATCTTTGACTCGAGAGATACTACGGTCAATGACATAAACTAGGAGGAATACTTTACGTGGCTAAACAAGGATTAGTAGGAGTAGAAGTCTTATCAAATGAAACAAAAGGCAAAGTTGAAGACTAATTAGTCCAAACCTAGCGAAATGGCTAAGCATCATTTATCCTAGAGTAATGATGTGACACACATGGGTAACTTTCACAGAACTAATAATATTTCAATAATTCCTATATTGTTTTAAAAAAAATTATATACTATAAGATACGGTCTATTAAAGGAAACCAAAATATATATGGTGACTTTAGCCATCCGTGTGGTGGCTGCGGTTGCATGGACAATAATGGGCCATAAAGAATCTGTGGGCTTCAACGACAAGTATTATTGAAGTTTTTATAAATTATTTAAATATTTATATTTTGCTGTATTAACAAGCTGGCAACTTATGGAGTTTTCGAATGATAACGAAATGTAGCATATATATATATAATTATAAGTTAAGGATAAGTTCGTCAGCAACAATACTCTTGGTTTGCATGATTCCAAGTGGGGAAAAAGGTTTATAAACTATATTGGAGAAACATTAGAATGTTCGTAAGTTTATTTATATTATATTACTACAATTGGTTGTTATCCCTTAAGAAGAAAAGAAGATCAATAATACTTTTGGTTTCTTATTATTCTCTATAATAAAAAGAATTGATTTGATGGATGCACCACCATACAAAAATGATCATGTACCAAATATAATATGGTACAAATTCAATCAATAATCACATGCATTGCTCATGCAGCACAATGTTTTTCAACTACCCAAACTTTTCGTCTGTTAAAAACTACTAGCCAAACTTAATAGTCTTTAATCATACATTTATTTATACGGTATTCAATCTCTCGATCAACCAGCACACAGCACACGACTCATGCATACTTTAATTTAAAAAATAAACAGAGCAAATGTTTTCCAAAGAAAAGATGATTGAAACAAAAGATTGTCAATGTTGAAATTAAGATGAATAAAAAGGTAGGGAAGGTGAGGTTGCAACCAACATTTTGCTAGAAAAGATTCTTAAGATGAGCTTTGGCGTTGGCTCCACTATATACTTCTCTTTCTAACACCCATGTGTGAAGNATGATTCCAAGAGGGGAAAAAGGTTTACAAACTATATTGGAGAAACATTAGAATGTTCGTAAGTTTATTTATATTATATTACTACAATTGGTTGTTATCCCTTAAGAAGAAAAGAAGATCAATAATACTTTTGGTTTCTTATTATTCTCTATAATAAAAAGAATTGATTAGATGGATGCACCACCATACAAAAATGATCATGTACCAAATATAATATGGTACAAATTCAATCAATAATCACATGCATTGCTCATGCAGCACAATGTTTTTCAACTACCCAAACTTTTTGTCTGTTAAAAACTACTAAGCCAAACTTAATAGTCTTTAATCATACATTTATACGGTATTCAATCCCTCGATCAACCAGCACACGACTCATGCATACTTTAATTTTTTATTTAAAAACAGTGCAAATGTTTTCCATAGAAAAGATGATTGAAACAAAAGATTGTCAATGTTGAAATTAAGATGAATAAAAAGGTAGGGAAGGTGAGGTTGCAACCAACATTTTGCTAGAAAAGATTCTTAAGATGAGCTCCACTATATACTTCTCTTTCTAACACCCATGTGTGAAGGTCCCCATTACATTTTCTTTTGTTCTTTTTTTTGTTCTTTTTCTTTCATATCCAAGTGCTTGTCTTGGCTGTTGTTTCTTTCTCCATCATCTTCCCCTTTGCTTCAATTTCAAATATTCTATATTTCTAGATATGTTTGTATATATATATTACTTGAACGGATACGAATATATTATATCCTCTCATCCATATCAACAATGGTTCTATCGAATGAGGAAAATAATAATCTGAAATGATGAGTCAATTAGTTGCATTGCCCCCTTTTTCCTTCTAGGCTCACATCCATATAACCCTCTGGTAATATGGAAAATCTATTTTAAAATGATAAGTCATGTTCATGGGGTTGGATAGATACATAACAATATATAGGCTTTATCGATGTCGTCCGCTACTTATGTTAAGTCGCATTATTCTTATAGTAATACTAATAATTATGCCAATTTTTTTTGGGTATAGTTTAAATTTTTTTGGTTAAGTCACCGTAGACTCTATATGTAGGATACCAAATATAGTTAGGAGATCGCCGGTTTGTGGTCCATTGTTTGCGCTGCAGACCATTCTTTCGCAACTAGGATAGTTTTTCGTAAAGTTTCCTCCATGCTAAATGATCTGGAGTTAAACACTCGCTAGTTTCTAGATTTCCAAAGACTCCAACAGATCTATGGAGCTAAAGGGCCTGATGTAAGGCCTATGGGTGGTAAATATGTCAACTAATTGACTACCAACATTCCTTCTCGAACCGTTTTTTTCATTCAGGTGTTACAGCCTACTGAAAACGGTGCTCGTTCCCAAAACTGGATGGCAAAAGAGCAGAAAAATAAGAAGTGGAGAATGGTCTCCGGACTTCCACATGTACTGCACGCCTCATTCGCCGGGACATAGCTCATTGCTAGTTGTCTTTTTGTGGATAGGGCTCCATGCAATACTTTTCACGAAAACATCTTCACTTTAGGTGAAGTGTGCAAAGACCAAACTTCCTCTTTCCATTTTTCTCTCATGGATTCGAATAGTAGTAATACAGATCTCCTCTCTTGCTACATAGTAACCCACCTTGGTGGAGTAAACTTCCGAAGGAGTACCAAGCCAAACTTGCTTATCCAGCGCCCCTAAACGACTTGGTTTGATAACTAGAATCTCCGAGCCCAGTGATAGAATAATTTTATTCACTTTGGCTTCATCCTAGTAAATAGAGCCTGAGAGGGGGAGGTCCCATTGGTCTCACCACCTTACTCTTGGAAATCTAGAGGTCACTCTAAACATTTATAGAGTGACCATTTCCCATAACCCATCCAAGATTCTTGTTCAAAAGATTCCTTCCTATTAGGATACTTCTCCATCCATGAGATGCCAAAATACTATCCATGATAGGTTACATTACAACCTACTAGATAATAGCTTTGAAATAGCTTTATTATACACATTACCGAGCGCTATAGGCCTGTAATCTGATACGTTCCTTCGTCTTTGTCCTTTTGGAATCAATAGGATGAAAGTTTCATTTAAATTATGAGGAGTGATATTAGACGAGAAGAAACATTGAACTTCTGAAACAATGGCAGGTCCCACCACAACCCAGTTCGACTAATAGAAACATGCTGAGAAACCATATGGTCCTAGAGCTTTTCCCGAATGAATGTCAAACACAGCCTCTTTAATTTCTTGAGCTGTTGGCTTTCTAATTAGCATTTGATTTACTTCCTCTGAAATATATGGTGATAGTGTTTCCCCAATAATACTTTTCATATCACTTGAATCTTCTCCCGGAGTAGAGAAAAGATCTTGAATATAAGCCGTTATAATTACGCCAGTAGAGCTTTCTTCAGACCAAGCATTTTCTGCGCCGTCTTCTAATACTGACATCTTAATAATGGCCTTTCTCCCTCTCGTTGTCGCATGAAAATAGCTACTGTTTTGATCTCTCAAACACAACCATAGTTGTTTACTCCTCTGCCTCCATAAATCCTCTTCTTCTTTATACGCTTGTTTTAAAGAAGCATTTATCTGAGTTATAAGGGTTTCATCATTGCAAGGACTTACCATTGCCTTTTCCAAATTATCTTGGAGTTTTCCAGTGACCAACTGACTGTTCCTATGCTTGTCTTTGTTCCACTGAACCAAGGCGCTCCAAAAATTTGTGATGTAGGTTTGAACATAAGTATTTTCCTCCCTCAACCAAGTATCTTCCACTAACTTCCTCATTCCCTTTCATTTGTCTGTCATACCGGAAAAAACCTTTTCTTTCCTTCCAACAGAACATGTATGTGATCAAATCTCTCAAACCGTAGATACATGCTTTTGCCACCAAAGAACATTACAATCCATGAAATATTACCCATAACTCTGTCCAAACGACAAGAAACTACATGTGAGTGCTGCACACCCCTCCAAAAGAGAAAATTTCTGGAATGACCCAGTTCATAAAAATCACACTCTGCCATAAAGGACCTGAAATCCACTAGGGAGAATATTGACCTCGGAGGACCATCTTTCTTCTTTGTGCTATAAATAATATCATTTGAAATCACCACATAGACACCAATCATCTTTCTTAGTGGCTGCAAGCTCCTTCAATGCTTCCCAAACTAGTCTCCTCTTACCAGGTTCTGGATCCATAAATGAAGGTGGTAAAAAAGGACTTGCCCTTTGTTACGATTTTTTAATCTTCAAAGTTGTCTCCAACAGAGAGCTAAACCTCCACCACACTATCCATGTAGGGGAACCAACTTACTTTTAGTAAATTTCAACCCTTCTACTATCTTCAGGGTTACAGTGTCCATGTTTTTTTGTCTCCATAAGAAAAATCATGCCAGGAGAGAATAAACGGTGCATCTCTCTGATCCGATAAACTGTCTGGGAGTTCCATAATCTTTGACAGTTCTAAGAGATTTTATCTAAGGAAGGGGGAGATGGGGATTATGAAAATCCCTCACCCCTGAACTGCCTCCCAGAATCGCTAGATCAATCCCTTCCTTTGAACCCCTAACGACTGGTCCATCTTGTTATAGAGTACCCATATTCAGTCTTCTTCTTGGTGAAGCGTTTGCGAGGAGAAGTTTCCTCTTTTATTTTTTCCTTTCTCCTGGCATAGCAGTCGCACTTGGTTGAGCTTTCTTGGCAGCTTGAGATGTTCTGGAAGAATGACCATGAGGTCTTCCAGTTTTCATTTTAATTACAATATTCTTCCTTGGCATGGGAAAAATAGCTGGAATGTTAAATGGACCAAGTCTAAGAGCTGCTAGAATTCTCTCGTATCTATTAGACGTTTCTGGAGAATCATTTCGTGAATCAGTAGGAGTTGAAGGCTACAAACTATTCCTCGTCCGATTTTCTGTTGTTTCTTGTAGCTACCCATGGGCTTCCGCTTGCCTTAATATCTTCCTCCTAACTGCACTCTAACTTTACCGAGAGCCATTTTGTTAGCGTCATGAGGCAATTCTTGACTATTATGATGAGAAGTAGTATCTTCTATAGTAGGAATCTCTATGTACATTGCTTTACTTGAGAGTTCCTTAGAACCTGATTGTCCAAAACCCTCATGCCTTCTATCTCCTGGTTGATAGCTGCTAGAGTAGTATCTAGATCGTTTCTCATCGACATGGTGAGATGAACTATGTCTCATCTCATCCAAAGAAATTTGATGCGATAAAAGCCTTATGTGGCTACTTGAATGATGCATGTATCCCCGTATACGCTCTGTGGAATATCGCCTAACAGATTGAGAAATATCCTTCCTATTACACTGATGAAGATCCCAGGATCTTGACTCTCTGTGTTGATGATCATGACTTTTTGTAGGTGAATGATTCCCAAGGAAACCATGGGAGGAAGTTTAGAAGAGCGTTAAATGTCTTCTGAATGTTTTAAGGATCTATCATTTCTTCCCCTTAGCGAATAAGGCAGTGGAGTAAAGTTTCTAGTTTGCTTTACCGATGGACAATCTTTGTCATCGTGGTCCAACCGATAGCACAACTTGCAAGCTTCTTGAGTCTTTCGTAAACCAGTTCGAATTCAATGGAGGAGAGATTAAGCAGCTTCACCATTCCGATGTCCTCTCTAATACTCTGAATCGACATTTCGTTCCAAAGATGGACTGGGATTATAGTGACTTGAATCCCAAACAGTAGTCCTGGGAAAATTAACCGGATCCGAAACTCAAACCCGAACCCGACCAAAAGTAGACAGTTCGGTTTGGATATGAATAGTGTTTAATACCCAATCGGGTTTAGTTCTCCTAATGATGGGATATCCGATCGGGTTCGGGTATTACCTGATATCTGAAGACACCCGAACCAATCCGAACATATATGCACATGTATATATATTCCTAAATCCCTAATTATACAATTGAGCTAACCTGCAATAGCCTATTCGACTTCTAATTTTCAAAATCGAGACTCTTATATCGTGATAAAGGTGTAAAATTCCCAATTGTTCAAGGTTGAAACTCACACTCGTGATAAAGCATCATCTCTTCCGTCTGCGACTTCACGGAGGACAGCACAGGTACATCTCTTCATCTTTTTACTTGTCCTCTTGAAACTTTGGGATGAAGCTTTAATAGTTGAAACTTAAGAGTATTAGACAGAGCAATATAGTCATATAGAGATAAATATAATCAATTGCAGATATTTGAGTGTTTTCTTAGTTCTGGTAACAGTTTAGTGCTTGTAAACTTATTTTTCTACTTATCATTGATCTTGAAAAGTTTGTAAAGTTTAAAGCTAACTTATAGTATTTTTTTTTTAATTTACAGTTGGATTCATCATCTCCAACTCATGATAACAGAGACGGAGAGAGACATGAACATGGAGAGGAAGAAGAATATTTGACACCAAAGTCTAATATAAGGGGCAAAAGAAAACAAACTCATGGTCATGGAAATCAATCTGGTGGGGGAGAAACTGCTTCTGAGCAAAATAAGAGCCCAAGGATACTTCCGCCAAGATCCGGTGTATGGTGCCATTTTACAAGAGAACCTGGAAGTCATGACAAATGTACCTGCAACTATTGTGAAAAGGGGTTAGGATGTGCAACAAAGTCAGGGACAAAAAACTTGTGGAATCATAAAAATATATGTAAGGCATTCAAGGCGCGGGAAGAAGGTCAAAATGCTACACAAGGACAAAAAGTTATTAATCAAGAAGGAAACCTACAGAGTGCAAAAGTGTCTGAGCTTGTTTTCAGAGAAGCAATTAATCAAATGGTGGTGATAGGAAAGCTACCATTGTCGTTTGTAGAATTCATGGCATTAAGATTCTTTTGCAACAAGGTTAGTTTTCTCTTAACATGGTTAACATTCTCTTAGCAACATTGTCATTTATTAGATATGTTTTTACTAATCAAAATTTATCTTGTATAATTTGTTTAGGTAAACTTGTTGACAGTAGGATTTTCACCCAGGGTATCAATTCCCTATGCAGTTATGCTAACAGATAAGATGCAATCACAAACAAACAAGTCAAGCCAAGCAATAGTTGGAGTTTGATCTAACAATCCTAAGGTAATTAAAAGAAAATAAATGAACAAGAACCACACGACCTAAGTACTCGATGCATGCATTCGAGTACAAGATCGGGTGGAGTGATCGAGTAAAGAAGGAAAGCAAGAACAGCTCAAAGGTATACTTGAAGCAGGTGATCGTGTACATGTTCGGGTAAGGAATTGAGTGATGAATAAAAATATAAACAATCTAAATACGA
This sequence comes from Camelina sativa, assembly GCF_000633955.1. Classification (NCBI taxonomy): domain Eukaryota; kingdom Viridiplantae; phylum Streptophyta; class Magnoliopsida; order Brassicales; family Brassicaceae; genus Camelina; species Camelina sativa. The sequence continues at coordinate 7,038,654 of NC_025690.1, read as the reverse complement.
AAGCTCCTAAGGATGGGGTAATCGACTCCTAAGTGTTCCTGACCAATATGGATGTCCTACATGCCTCAAACAAATATTCCCTAGACAATGAATCTCTAAAATCTTGTTAAAACACTCTCGTGATAGAAACAATCAACCTTAATCACTTCCCTACCCAACTCTCGTTGGAGAAACATGACCAAGCAGGCAATACAAACCGATTCATTATTGTCAATAAACCCCTTACTCATCTAATCTTTTAGGCTAAGTGAGTAAATCTATAGCATTGATTGATTTAAGCATTTCATCTACACCTCTCGATGGTAAAACGCCCTAGATCTAATCTCAACCTCTCAGTCTGTTGATAGCATTAAGAACACCAATCTAGAAGGGAATTTATAAAACACAAACATCCAAACTAAGACATCCTAACCGATCAAGAACACAAAATCGTCTATACCATCCCTAGAAACTTTGTTTCACTACTCAGATCTCATTGCAGAAAACACAAAAAGCATAGATAAATGAAAATTGCATTGTATTGAAAATAGAGTAGAGTAGAAGAGTGTAGAATCGAAAAATGCCAAAAAGAAATAAAAATGAATCCTAACAAAGTGGAAAAAATGTTTGAGCCGCTCAAGATCTCTCTCAGAAGCTCTCGCTCTCTGGTTTGAGGGTCTGCGGCGTGCTAGGGCGAGAGGAAGAAGAGGGGGTTTATATATGGAAACCCATTAACCCTAGCTTCCCAGTCCTGCCCGAGGGTCTGCTCGATGAGGTGCTCGAGGATGAGCTCGGGTTGCCCTTCGGATAGGTCTTCGAATTGTTCTTCCTGCTCTTGGATCCTCTTCGATCGGGTTGGTGTTCGGACTGTTCTTCCTGCTTAATAGCTCCTTCGGGTACATGCTCGAATTTGACCTTGTTTCTCCCTATTTTAGGCTCTAAAGCACCTGTTTTCATCCAAAATATGCAAATGCAAGAATGCAACACCCTAAATGGCCTAAATGTGAATTCCTACAGTTAATGACCTAAAAATGCTAAGGTTAGGGTGGAAACAATGCAAAATATAGACAAAAAAGGATGCTTAAAACATGTAAATTAGAGAGTTATCACTTGTATAAGCCTCACTCAAGAAGGACAAAAACAAGAGACATAGTGAAAATGTATCATGAGAAGAAGGCCACACTTAGACAATGGTTTTTTGAGAGTAAGCAAAGAGTATCACTCACCACTGATATTTTGGTATCCTCGGTAACATGTATGTTTTTTTCACCATATTCTGATCATTACATTCTTATTCTCGATCATGTTCTCTTCTCTAATATGAGCTCCTTTTTTTTTCTATCCACAAGTTCAAGTTATATGGTTATAACAACACACTACGTTGATAAACATTGGCGATTGAAGAAGTTAATCATTGGATTCAAGTATGTGTCGTATCACAAAGGTAAAACAATCGCCAATACTCTTACAATGTTTTGCTGACTGGGGTATAGAGAAGGTGTTTATTGTGACTATAGATAATGCAACTGCTAATAGCAATGCTCTAAGTGAGTTTCAGTCGACCTTCTCTCTAATTAGGAAAGATTCTCTAGTGTTGAATGGAGATTACATGCATATGATTATTTCTTAGAGTATGAGAATGGAGAAAAAAGGATAGGACCTCCTTTGATGGATGATTGATGTAAAAAAGAAAGGTTTGTGAAGTTCCTTAATGTTTTCTATCATGCTACATTGGTAGTTTCTACATCCACTACTTTGAATGCACATAAGTGCTATAGTGAGATAGCTAACATTGCAGTGAAGCTTTAGTTACTATGTCTTAATAGCGATGCCGATGTAAAGGTTAATGCCGAGAAAATGTATAAGAAATTTGATAAATATTGGCATGGCATTAAGAACATAAACATTATGTTGGTAATTGCTAGTGTTTTTGATCCGAGAAAGAAGATGGAGTTTGCAAATTTGTGTTTTGCGGAGCTGTATGGGAAAGATAGTACAACTGCTAAGGGGTTGAATGTTTCAGTTTTGGTTTTCATGTGTGACATGTATAAGGAGTATAGTGAAAGATATGCTGAATCAAAATCTCAGGCATCTGGTCAATCTCAATCATCATCTCAATATACTGAAGTGAGGCAAACAGATGGATTATTGGACTCAATAGATGATGAATTTGATGGTTATAATCCAATGGAGAAGAAATATGATACATTGATTAGGAAGATTGGAGTTAGAGAAACTAATGAATTGAAAACTTATTTGAGAGAAGAAGTTGAGAATCCTGAATTGATTGTGGGCATTGAGTATGGTATTCTCTCTTGGTGGAAAGTCAATAGTGAAAGGTATCCCATTTTATCTAAGATGGCTAGAGATTTATTTGCTATGCAGGTGTCTTCTGTTGCTTCTGAAAGTGCTTTTAGCACTAGTGGAAGGATAATAGAACCATATAGAAGTTGTCTTACACACTACATAGTAGAGGTTTTGATGTGTACTGAACAATGGTTAAAACACGATATTAATTTTGAAGAAATTGTGCTTACAAATGCACAGATTCTTGCAGAAGATGAATTTGAAGATGAGCTTGTCAGAGGTATTGTTTTTTTTTTTTAGTTTGTCTATCTGTTTGATGTTGATTATTAAGGTACAATCTGTCAGACTTACTTTGTTTGTCATTTCCTTTTCAGAGTTTGAAACTCTAACTCTCTAAGTGTTTTAGGTCCTGACGTTGTTTGAAAGAAGAAGAGGGGTTCGATGTTTTGGAGCAGAAGTAAGTCGACATCATTTGTTTGGATGAAGAAGATGATATCTTATGATTGTTCTTTGACTTCTCTACTTACTCATCTCTTTAAGACTTTAAACTTACATTTGTTTTTACTATCCTATATCTTTAAAACTTCAGTGAAGATGATAAAACTTTTGATTTTGGGGTTTTAACTTAGTTTCGATTAATTTCAGTGAATTTCGGGTATTTTTATCAATTTAGGATAAAAAAAACCCGAAACGTATCGGATATCCGAAGCCAAGTTAGGATTTCGGGTAAATCTGAAAACATCCGACCCGATTCTATAAAATACCCGATCGGGTTTTATATGTGTACATTCGAACATCTGAATATCCAAAAATCCAAACCCGAACCCGATCAGATATCTGAATGCCCAGACCTACAAAACATGTTCTCTGAAGGAAAAGATTTTGAGATGGTGGGTTCCCATCTCTGCAAGACGACCATATATCCCGTGAAATGGTAGCATTTACCCGCTTCACCAGTTGAAGATATTCTTCGGAGGCAAATTGGAACTGGAATTGCCTATGATCTAGATCTGCTCCCAACGGTTTGGAAGAAGTTTTCCAATAGTCCGTAAAGAAGGGAATCAGTGACCAACTGACCATGCTCGCTGCACCATCGGGTTTGTAACCCGTCCGATGAGCGTGAGTTTGTGATGGATAAGCAAAATGGAATTATCACTGTCAGGGGCTTTGATTCGGGAAACTCGCAGTTGTATTGAAGAGGAGGCGGATATGAAAGCAATTCGAGAATATGCGAAAGTAGATCTGAAACTTCTAGCCGAGAGTCAATACGACAAAGTGAAGATATACTGAAAAGAAGGCAGCATGATAGGTTAATTTCGACCACTATGGAAAGTAGGCCACAACGCGACGAAGCTCAGATCTAGAAACTGATCTAACGGAAAAACAAGAAGTAATTTGAATTCTCGGGTTTCATGCCTAAGAGCTTTTTCTCACTCTAACATCTCTTGAACTTATAAGATTAAGAAAACAAAACATGAATCTTATCACAACTAATATAGCAAAAATCCTAAAATTAAGCTAGCACCATATTCATTTTTCACAGAATTAATAAAATTCTATGGTCGTGAGTTGTGACAATGAATAGTTAGCAATTCAATAATTTTTTTTTTAAAACTATATTTAAACGTATGGTTTTTTAAATATAATAAATTATAAAAAAATTCATACATTAAAAATGACATATTTTTATTTAATATAAAATATATACAAAAGAAAATTTAGTAAAATAAAACTGAAGTGATACTTTTTATTTGGTTTTTTTCGAATTTGCATTTTTGTTGGACCTCAGTTCTAATATTTTTATTTTTTTTTTTTGTTTACTCTAAATACATAAAAAGTTATGAAAGTTTTTAAATGCAATATTTGTTTCTCTTACGTGTAATTAGTTCTGTAAGAATATTTATTACAAAGACACAAAATATGTATTACGAAAAAAAAATATTATTTTTATAGATTTTTTAATACAAAATTATTTAAATTTCTCTATAAAATTATTAATTTATCAATAAATTAATAAAATATCTCAATTCTAACATCTTCTTATTATTAAAAGAGAAGTACAAATTCGAAAATGTCTAAAATTCCTGATTTAATTACTCAAATTACCACTGAATTATTAACAAAGGAGACACTTTATTGAAATTAGAAAAGGCAAAACCGACTAAAAAAATCACAGATTCGATTTTGAGAGTAGGGTCCGCGTGTTTATCCGATTGCTCAGCCTATAACCCGACTGCCTATCCAACTTATTGGATTTTGATATTATGTTGGGCCTCACTATTGTTTTATTGTTTTGTTACCCATGTTGGGCTTGTAGTAGATGAATATATCCTGCAAAATAAACATTAACCTAATTATAATTAATTGACCAACAAAATCTAAAACTATCCAAAAATAGACGATTTAATGGCATAAGATTAAATGTCAATCTCTGCTCAAATCCATTCGCGTAAATCATTGAATTTTGAAAGAATATCTTCGACTATTAACTAATTTCCTAAATTATAATTACCAAAAAATTGTAACTAAACATTAATCATACATAATTTGATATAATAAAATCTTAAACAAATTAGATATCTTTGATATGGTACTTGCCATTCGAGATTAACACCACTCAATCACTAGGATACCCTAGATTACCAACTTGAGTATAAATAGATCTATTTTACACTCATTATAATCTCATAACAGCAAGCAATAATTTTCTATTCTCAAAAGCTAAACCCAAAGTCCGTCTAGCGGGTTAGCCTTTTCATTTGTTTAGTCCCTTTTGTACAGCAATCACTAATCTCCAAGAATTATTATTTTTGTTGTGTATTAGTAACTTAGTTTAAAAAATTCTGTTTCAGATCCTTCACTCTTTCTTTCACCAATCTCACACACATATGCAAGCAATCACATTGTCGCCAAAGAAAAACGGATCAATGTGTTTTTGATTCATTTAATCCCTTTAGTAGAACAATTAATTAATCTCATCTATTGCTTTTCCCAAGATGTCAGTATACCTCTTCATCTCATTATATCGAGGGATAGTTCCAAGTTGCTGTTTTTGATGGGATTTAATCTTTTATATATTGCAGGTGTCAAATGAAACGACTGAAATTTCAGATCCTGAGAAGATAGTATATATCAAAGATTCAAGACACAAGTAACATGCTTAGCTTTCTCTTTCTTTGGAGAAAGCTTCTTTGGTATATTACTGAACTTGCAATAAAACTCTTAAATCAGATCATCGGTGTTTGTTATATGTAAAGCTTTTTATGATGTAGTCTAATGTTTGAGATAGCCTTAGGAAACTATCTCTATGATTATACAACATTTAATATAACTAATGTTCCTGATGTCCTTCCTCATGTCTTTATGGTAATCATGTTATGCTTTTAGTGTTCTTTTTGCTCCATATATACGAAGTTCTTGGAATATTTATCCAAAATACAATAATTAAAAATGATAAATTAACACACAAAATTATATAGTAAGAAGGCTTAACCAAATAATTTTAGAATAATTATTCAAAATACAATAATTAAAAATTAGTCCCCACTGCGGATTCAAACCTACTTATCTTTTATAGCTTTTACTGTACATTCAAATTCAACAATAGCAGATACTAAGACAAACTCTCCATACACCCGTGGACAACCATGTGGTATGCCTTTTTCCTCCCCACATCGACACTCTTATGTGGGGTTACATTTTGATGCAACATACCAAAAATATTAAAAAATTCCCAACTTTAATTATGCTTGTTCATGAAGATGTATAGTATGATAACAGGATGATAACAGGATGATAACATGATCTGTTGCATGTGATAAGATGGTTATTGTATTACTTTTTGAGCTACGATAAGTAAATATAAGTGGTTGTTCAAAATAAAAGATAAGTATAAGCAATTTCAGAAATTATTTAATAGTAAAGATAGTATTATTATTTTGAGTGTTTTCAATTTATTTTCTCTGGTATTGTCCCATGTTTTAAAAATCGCTAGGCGCTAGTCGGACGGTCGAGATGGACCTAGCGATTAATCTATTAATCGGAGATTACACGGGAATTAATCGGAAACTAGTTTTAGGGCTTATATCTGATTCTATTAGATATATATGTCATATTTTGACAAAAATTACAGATAAGTTCGTTAGTGCAGTGGTGTATGTCGATTGAAAGCGTGTCCTGTGTCTTGGGTTCGAAACGTAGCCACAGTTTTTTAATCATTCATTTTTAATCGAGGGTAGAATAAGTATTTTATCTTCTTCTTCTTCCTTTGGACTGCGCAAACAACCCTAAAACACGAACTATCTTGATTTTTTTCGTTTTCTTAGTCAATTTTTGTTCGATTTCCAGTATATTTATACCCAAAATCTACAGATCTAATCATAAACTATCGATTTTTGACTGAATTTCTTTTTAAAAAGGTGAGTTTTTCACAGATCCGATTTTTTCGACCGAATATAGTGAAATCGCGGCGGCTGGGTGCCGCCGAGCGCTTTTCCGGCGATTACTTGGCCATGGATGCCGATTTTTAAAACAGAGGTATTGTCTATGTTATTGTATATGTTTATCAATTATCATATATATATATATATATATATCAGTATATATATGGTATTTATAGAATGGATAGGTGTATAATGGATGGTGAAAAGAACAAAAGAGGAAAAAGGTGAATTTGTTAGCCCCAAATTCACGTTGCCTCCTCGTGGGCTTAAGGATTCCAAATCAATATATTGTGTCCTTATGGTACGATCTGTAGGCTGATAGCAACATGCCTTGATGTGATCACTAGCCGGCTTTTTCCATCGTCTCCATTATGTATTGTCTTCCTTGAGATAACCACTTACTTTGTACGTAAACACAATAGGTGATTAACTAAAAACATATATATATATATATATATATTATATGTTAAACCAAAAAAGATATGTGTTTATCAAATTTGTAATGATGTAAGTGTACACGATTATTCTAACAAACGATAAATTAGAAATCAATCGGAAAATGGTAATACATTGATTAGTAAACCAATAATAAAACAAAAAACGGTATAATACGTAACAAAATAGAGAGTTAATTTAAAAAAAAAAACCGAGCTACCAAGTGGACTTCTTTTGAAATGTATTTTGAAGCATTAAGAATTGTCATTGTATGTTGAGATTCAAAATTTATTTTGTGTGTCTTAATTTCTTTCTTTCAACAATATAAAGTTAATACAGAAAAAAAAATCCATAGTAAGGCAAAAAAAAGTTGAGCTTTTGGAAGAATATATAACGAATAATGATATTATTTTTAACCATAGTAAAACATCACAAAGACACAAAATTAAAAAGCAGAAAAATCAAAGATGCATGATAGAAACACTAACTCAACTTCTCCAAAACCATAACCATTTTGTGACGGAGATATTTATCAAGCACGCTTTCGAATAAAAAGTTCATAAGATGACAGCATGAAGAATCAAGATTCTTAAGCCATAGAAGAGAAAGAAGTGTTGGTAGTACGTAGAAGAGTCACGAAGAAAGAAAAAGGCCTTTGGGCATAACTGACTTAAGCCCAATTATAAATGGGTTTCGTTGGTTAAGTATTAGGCTAATACTATTACGTAAAGTAATATTGTCATTATAGTAGTTAAGTTTGTACTTTGCAGTTTGTAGTTTTGTACAAGAGGTAAAAAGAACATATGCTCCTTCTAAAAATCAACAAGTTCTTGTCAGCACAAATTGAACCCACGAAACTTATAACTTGTCAAAAACCTTGTTTAGCAAGATGTCTTTTCCGACCACAGCTCGTATAGATGGCAGAAGGATCCCGGAGCTGAGACGGCGGAGCAAAACGTGAAGCCACTTGAACCGCGAAACCCGTTTAGACTCCTCGTCCTGTGAAACAACCTGGTAAGCTTCATCGAGTGAAGGAAGTGGATCCCGTGACAGAAGAGAAGACTTCACAGCACCAAAAACACTCTCATAAAGCCCCATCAAAAACTGATGCAACCTATCTTCTTCTCTTTCTTTTGCAATCTCTTCATTTGTTTTAGTACGTTGAAAATCCGCAAGGCTCGTCCACAACTTTATAAGCTTCCCATAATATGCCTCAACCGTGAATCCACAATTCACCAACTCTGTCTTAAGACGTTGTACTCTTTGTCCATTCTTATAGTTGTCAATTGGGCGGTCCGTCCGTGGGCGAGCCCATGTCCACATCGTTATGGGCGGTCATTGATATGCTCAAATTAAACCCTAGAGCTACTCTCTCAAATTAAGAGGTCACTGTAGTACTTAGGGGTTGAATGCCACAAGGACTCAAGTCTAAACGATAAATTATAGAGTTTTATAATTAAGCTAAACAAGTTGATTTAAACTAAGAAAAACAATGCAAAATATTAAATAAAAGTGTTGTAAATTTAGAAGATCAAAAAGCTAGGTCCAGGAAATTTCTCAGAAAATACAAAATATTAAATCAATAAATTAATTAGGTTTCAAGCAATTAATTGGACATTTACGTTATTACAAATATAAATATTATACTATTATATTAATATGATGGGTATATTCGAGTACCCGTTCAGATTTGGGTTCAAATCAGGTTCGGATTTTTGGATTTAAAGATTTTAAACCGTTCGTATATTTTAAAAGTTTGGATAGAGATTTTTTGGATGGACAATTCTTGGGTTCACCCCTAGGGGTGAACCATTCTTATTCACCCCCTCTTGGTGGTGAAGGAAACAAATTATTGGAAAATGAATTATGTATATCAATTAATTTTATAATGATTCATTCTAATTAAACATTATATTATAGTTTTAAATTATAACATTTAAACTCAAATCAATCTTTTTATAAACCCAAATTAAAATACAATTTTCTAATTGTAAAATATAAACCCTAACCACTATTTTATAAACCCAAACCGACATATAATTTTGTTTAATTGTAAAATCTAAACCCTAACCACTCTTTTGTAAACCCAAACCGACATATAATTTTGTTTAATTGTAAAATCTAAACCCTAAACACTAACCACTCTTTTGTAAACCCAAACCGACATATAATTTCATTTAATTGTAAAATCTAAACCCTAAACTCTAACCACTCTTTTGTAAACCCAAACTGACACATAATTGTGTTTAATTGTAAAAACTAAACCCTAACCACTTTTTTGTAAACCCAAACCGACATATGATTTCGTTTAATTGTAAAATTTAAACTCTAATCATTATTTTATAAACCTAAACCAGCATAATTTCTTTAATAAAAAATCTACGGGATTGGTTTCCTTAACTTGTTTTGTTTTTTTATTTTAATTTTGATTTATTTTATAAATATGACATGACATGACGGTTTGTTATGTTTTAATTGGTTAATAAAGAGGGGATGAATGAGAGTGGTTCACCTCTATGGGTGAACCCAAGAATTTTTCTTTTTGGATCGGGTTCGAATTAGATATTTTGATTCAGATATTTTGCTCATACCTTCTGAACTAACCAAAACCGAAAGAGTACCGAAAAAGTCCAAACAATGATAAAATATACCCAAATAAAAAATTGATGTGACCTTTGTGCTTCAATAAGCTTCAGGCTGTGATTGAGAACTAGTAGGAGCGGATTTCAAAGCGTTTTTTTGTGAATAACGCTTTCATTACACCAATCATCAAACTTTTTACAATTTGCGTTTTTTTCAAAAAAAAAAGAAGAAGCAGATGTGGTTTTATCCAAGGGATAAAGCCTTGTACCGCTTTTCCAAACAGAAACACCATTTACCCAGCGGATTTTAAGAAAAAAACGCCAATGTATATACTTTTTAGATTTTTATTATAATAACTAGTTATCCTTTTATCTACATACACATATACACATGCAAATAACAAATAAAAAATAACTTCTCTATTTTCTCTCTCATTTTAGAATGTACTAAAAAACAAAATCATTCTAGTAATAAATAATAGTAATTTTAGTAGTATATATGCATACATAATCATTAATAAATCCAGTCTTTTTATCAACATAATAAATCCAGTTTTTTCTAATAACAATAAATTTCTTTTTGAAACTTTTAATATAATAACAATTTTTGAAATCAAAGTTTTTATTTATTAATACAAAAAACGAAAATATATAATTATACTAGTTTTTAATAAAATAATATGAATTCCGTACCGCAAATTGTTTTACCAATCAAACATTAATTTGTACCGCTTATTTTGGAGTAATCGTACTTGTCCCGCTATTACATTTATCCTGCACCTACCACAGTTGAACCGTACTGCAGTATGAAATTGTTTGTTCCACACTACTAAATCCGCGATTACCATTTGATCCTCGATAAGTTGGAATTTGAGGAGTAAAAGCCCTGCAAAACAAAGATTCCTACTGACTTTGTCATTCGGGAAATTGGCAAAGGAAAGACTTTACATTCAAAAAACATCTAAAACTAACAAAGATCGATTTAAGTCCAAACCGAGTACTCAAATTCCCAGACCTTCCCTAATTGAACCTCGTTTTAATTCTTAGTCAAACTATCATAAATTCATAAACACACAAAAAAGTGAGACCTATTTGCTTAGTTGTCAAAGTTTTTTTTTTTTTTTTTTTTTTTTGTCAACAAAAATACATTGATTAGATTAGACTTAGTTGTCAAAGTCCAAATCTTAACTTTTAAAATTTATCAAAAAAAAACCAGATTTATTCCCAAAACGGGCTGAGTCCTATTACACATGTCACCCTTCACAGATATTCTCCAAAACGGGCCAAATCCTAGTAAATTTGATTTTAATAAATTATAAAGAAACACTATATATATCCCCTCTCTTTATATGATTTTGTAAGTCTTCTTCCGTTTAGTTTTCTTCAATCTCTCGGCTCGTTTTCCTTCTTTTTTCCGTCTATGAGTTTGTAAGCCTAGGTTTCATCTTCTTCTCCTCTGAATCCTTCAATTTCTTGGGTCCTCCTTTTACAATCTATGAGTTTCTTCTAGTCTCTGTAAATATTTTTTGTGGTGTCGGATTCAAGGTTTTGATTGAGTGATGCGATCTATTGTTCTTATATCTTAAGTTTGATCATATGTTTGATGGTGTTTTTTGGTGAATGTGATTAGTGTATCTAATCTCTGTTTCAATTTTTGTCTACTTCTTTGTTTCGGTTTTGGTTCTTATCTTTTCAGAAACACAGTATATGATTGTATTGTCAAAATTGAAATTGAGGTTTTAAGGTTTATTGCAAAACATTGGTATCTCGACAATATATAAGTTTGGTTTTATGCCACTTAGGTTTAATGTCATTAAATAAAACCATTCTACATGATGTCTTTGTTGTTGTTGTTGGCATTGTTAAGGCTAGGGATTTGATTACTGGTTAATTTCAGTATTAGCAACTATGAAATTTAATTTGTTTGAGTATCGGATACTTGGATTAGAATTATCTCTTATTTTTGGATAATGACAAATTGAAATATATATATTTTTTTCTATGGTTTTCTTGCATGATATTGTCTTTTGTGTGTTTCTTAGTTGATAGATTTCTCTAATCCTTTTTTGTATACTTATTTTTAAAGGATCGTCTCAGGGGTTCTGGTCTGAAACACATACGTCTTATCCAGGAAACATTCGTCTCCGAGGCGCAAAACTTAATGGAGCAAAATACTAATTGTAAGCCTAATGAACTTGGTGGAGCCTCCGATGCAAATAATGCTAATGATTGGAGATCAGAGCCTCAATTACGGAAAGTGTGTCTTTCGAAGATGTACGCCTTCTATCTTGACAGATTTATAAAATTATTAATAGAGTTTTTGTTACATCTTGTTTATTTTGTTTGATCAATCGTTCCTATTTGATTATTGACATTCATTCATGCAAGAGAGTAAGGTTTATCTTAGTCATGCTTTTTGTGGTGATCTTGTTAGCTTTGCACATGATAACGATTATTTCATATACACCAGTTAACAATGTAACAGTTAAAACGTTAGATTGTTGTGCATAAAACTTTATTAAAATTCCTTTATGATGTGACAAAACTTAACTTCAACCTTTTGCTCGTTTCAAATTGTGCCATAATCTTTATACGTCATTATACTGGTGATATATTTTATATGTTTTTAGCTGATAAAAATTGAAGTTTTGACAAGTTGGTAATGTTTATGACTATTAGTCGAATTAGCCATTTAAAAATCATTCAAAATGTTACTGATCTTTGTTCTTACATATGTGTAGAGTTGATATTTTGATGGAATTTTTTCCTATGAGAGGTGACGTTAGCGACGTTGCTTCCAAAATTGAGGAGAATATTTATAACATTGCCGTAGATAAGGTGCTCCAAGATAAATGGTTCCCATCTATTACGTTCAGAAATCTGAATTTGAGATCTTATTCCTTTTTTTTTTTTTTGCTATGTCTCAGAGTGATTATATTCGGAAACTCAAAGAGAAGATGCATGCAATAAAAACGTTATAAAATGTGCAATCAGGTTCTTCTGCCAATGGAGCCAATACTCCAGCTCCAGGTCATAAGAATTTTACTTTGTGTTTTTGTTTTTCTCTATACTTAAGAGATGATTATCTTATTTATACAATTTAGTGCCTTGGAAACAAATAAATTACTTAGTATAGTTTTACTTCTATGCGTTTATCTGAATAGCAGCTCGAGTAGGTATGAATCAAGCGCAATCACTTCCGACCTCCTTGCCGTATACGCAAACTCCAACAAGCCAAAGAGGGTTACCGCAAAACACACCGAGCAATCTCAACGTTCCCGGGTCGTCTCGTTTGCCAACTCAGGCCCCTCTAACCGCTTCGATGGCCCAAAACGTAAACATTCACATAGGTGAAGGAGGTCAGGTAAATGTTGTTCCTGGTTCTCAAAGAGAGATGCAAGGAAGGCAACACCATCTTCCTCACCAACATCAACTGAATCAATACCTTCTGAAAGAAAAAACCTGCCATGGGAATTTGCGACCACCGCATATGCATCAACCGCAGCCTCATCTACAAAGTCTTTTAAAACAACCTATTCAGCAGTCCTTGTTTCAATCTTCTGGTCAACAAACTTCTATCCAACAAGACTCTCAATTACTGCCAGGACATCATTTTCCGACACAGCAAGTCCGTTCTAGTTCTCAACCGCAGATTGTTCTACTGTCCCAGGAACATAGTGAACTGATGAATGTTCCAAACACACATCAGAATCATCCAACATCACAACAAAATATCCAAGAGCAACAAGGAGCTTTTAGGGTATCATCGTCCCAAGAGAACAATGTCGCTAGCTCTCAAAAAAAGCCACCCCATAAAAATAATACCCTCCAAACTATGCCCCCACAACGCCTTAATAATGCTTCAGGCGTGCCCTCACAACGGCATCATCAATCTGGTAACTATAATGCGCCTGGATCAAGTTTGTTGGGTACTCATGGTCAAGAAGTTGGACAATCTCAACCTATGATGTCACAACAATACCAACCGCCATATCCGATGCATCAACAGCCTCAGAAAAGAAGCTCACAACAATATTTGGATTCTTCACAGAATTATACCCAAAGGTTTCAAGCATCAAGTTCCTTACACCAAACCCAAAAAATAGCAAACCAACAGAATCATCCACATCCATCGCAGAGAGCACCTTTGGCAAATCCATCTAGTATGTTTCCTTTATTAACAAATTTGTTGATATTGTTTTCTTTCGTTACTTATATATATCATTCACTATGATTTTAATAGCAAAAGAATTATTTTGTAGCATCTCAAGATTCAGTGAATGCCACTAGTGACTGGCAGGAGGAGACCTATCAGAAGGTATCATTGTTCGTCTTGTTCCTACATTTGTCATACTAAAACTATTACACCAAGCCATTTTATTCCAAACTTTTCATTATTTTGTTGATGAATTTTTTATATATATGTCTTGTAGATGATAGCTATGAAAGAGATGCATCTACCAATTTTGAGTAAAATACTCCATAGACTCAAGGAGAAATTATGGCAGGTACTTAAGTGATAAACTTAATTATTTTGTTTTCGGGACACGTATTCGATCTTATTTTTTTTGTCTTTTCTTAACTCTTGTTTAATTTATTTATTTTTTCAGATTGAAACTCTTCCGCCAGAAAATTTGGTATCCGAGCCAGTTGAAAAGCTAAAGGTGTTCAAATCGTCAGTTGAACAAGCTATGGTTTTCTTAAATGTTCAAAGGAGCAGTATAACAGAGAAGCACAAAGACAAGTTTGATCTGTACAAGGAACACATATTGAAGTTGACCAAGAATCACACCATGCTTCGGAGGCCAATGCAGCAACAACAAGGACATTTTCCACCTTCTCAGATCCATCAAACAACATTGCAACCCCAAAGTCCTCAAGTCCATATGTCACAGTCTCATGAAAAGGATCCAATGAAGTCACAGTTGATGTCAAGTAACCAAAATGGAGCCTCGTCTTCAGTATCTGGCCCTAGGTCGACATCACACACAGATTTATTGCAGACAAGGCCCAAGTTGGAACCAAGAGAAGAGAGAAACATGATGGCCTCCTCAGGAAATGTCATGTTACCTTCTCTTCAACAAAATCCTGCAAGTACTCTGCAGACCGTACACTCGAATATTACTTCGGCCCAGCCTAGTAGTATGTTTCAGCCAAAGCAGCAGAAACAATTCCATCATCGCCAGACACAACAGCCGCTATTTCATAGGCAGCAACAGCAACAACCGCAGCAAGAGAATCAACAACTTCAAACACATAATTCACATCAGATGACGAATGAGATGAATGATGTGAGGATGAGTCATGGGGTCAACATCAAAGCGCAGTTGCTTCATCAACACCTTTCATCGACTCAGCACCAACTTACAAATCCAGTGTCTTATGTTTCACCATCAGCTTCATCCCCTCAAATACAACACCACTCTTCTCCTCAGTTACTGGACCAACAGATTCTTCCCGCAACAGTTAATCAAACCGGAACCTCATTGATTTCTGGTTGCTCGCCTTTTGTTTCCCCATCTGTTGAGTCTCCAGTTTCACATGCTCAATCTCACGATTCTTCTGTCAAACTTGGCACACAAGCAACAACAGAGCGACCTATTGATCGACTAGTAAAAGCGGTGAGTGAAGAAATCATAAACTCTATAGCTTATTCAAGTTTAGTGTCTCCATCTTCGTTAGTTTAATAATCACCAACTGGTTAATATGTGTGTTGCATTTGTAGTTTCAATCAGCCTCACCAAGATCCTTGGAACAATCTGTAAGTGAGATTAGCTCGATCATTGGTATGGTCGACAGGATTGCAGGATCGTACCACCCCAGTGGAAGATCTCAAGCTGGTTTAGGCGAGGATTTAAGTTTTCAAACAAGAAACTTAACGACACACGAAGAAGAAAATCCAAATAAGAGATTGAAGCGCTTAATGAGCACACTACCTCGAGATATGGTATCACAAACTGATAGTTATAATCAGTTTAGTAGCCTTGAATCTGAAATTGATTCCACATCATCATCTTGCTCGAGAGATAACAAGAATGAGGTAAAAATATTTTAACCTAAATATTTCCTCTGTTTTATCGAACTATAGAAACAAATTAAGTCCATATTTATTTTTATTTTTTCTAATATTGCAGCCTGGTTGTGCCCTCTTGCAAGAAATCAGAGAAATAAATGGGAGACTTGTAGAGACAGTGGTAGAAATATGCGATGAAGATACTTGTGGAACAATCGTCACATGTTCTTATGCTCCTGTGGGTCTCAGTTCCACATTCAAAGATCATTACAAGTCAGGAAAAATCGTAAGTCTCTTGAAACTTAATTAGTCTCTTAATTACTAGTTTCCAATCTTTTTTTTTTTCTCTTGTTGCTCAGCTATTTATGTCTTAAAATGTTTCACGTACGCAGTCACAAATTCAACCTCTACGCTTGCTAGTTCCAGCGAACTACCCATACAATTCTCCGATACTTCTCGAGGACATCACCTTTGATACAAGGTAAGAAACAATTGTTGAAATATGTATAAGACATGTATGTTATCTTATAAATTTTTATCCCCTTGTTTCAGTTTACACAAATATGAGGATTTATCCGCAAGAACCAGATCGAGGTTCAANGTAGCCAAGGATACGAGTACTTAACTACTGCGTCAAGCTCTCCTTCCTCCTCACCACTAATAATATATTCAGATGGAAGTGTTTTGGTTAAATTTACTTCCACCATAATCCTTGCCTCATCGNTAGCTCAAAGGTGGAATGATTGTGCGAGAGCGACAATGGTTGAGTATGCTGAGCGGCATGGTGGAGGCACTTTCAGCTCCAAGTACGGTTCTTGGGAAAATGTTCTAAGAGCTTCATGAGGGACAAATGGTTCTTTTTTTGTGTTCTCACTCGCTCGCTCACCGTTCCGGAGAAGGTCTATAGACATACATGAAGCTTAGGTGAAACCTTTTTTTTTTTTGTAAGTGCATTATGTTTCTAAGTGAGTGGCTCTATGTTCAGATGTTCTCTTCTTGTACATATTTTAACAACACATTATTCTAAATTGTTCCATAACTGACACAAATCCTTTTTACATTCACCTAATATCTATTTTTAAATATATATTTTCTATTTTCTAATGCCAACCTTTTTCTTCTTTTTATGTTTTACATATTTGTATTTTCTTATCCAACTTATAAATAATTACTTATATCATTCCGAAGAACTATATTAAATTAAGACATAATCAATGAACATTTAAGTAAGATTGAATGGCTAAAACTTATAAAATTTATTATTATAATTTATATGATCGATGGTTCAGTATCCTTTGGCCTCTATATCGATAGAGGGAGGGTCTAGACCATGTAATAAGGGGGCCAACACTATGTTGGTAAAACTTCTAAAGTTTTCAAGAAGAGATCCTACTATATTTTACTACATATATAATTTTTACATTGATAAGAAACAATATAATTGTTTAACTGTTTTATTTATGTATTTGTATTTTCAAAGTGTCTCACTGTCGTAATAAACAATATATTTGTATACTTTCATTTCGAGTTTTTTTTTTAACGAGTTGAGTTTGGAAAATGCACAAGCACTTTGTATAGATACAAAAAGGCACCGTGCAAAATTGAAGTTAAAAAATACTTTTTTGATTACTATATCTCGGAACTAGTATGACAAACTGAACGCATGTTCNACTGCACTCGCCAAGAACTCCAAACCTTTCTCTGAAAACATTGATGGTGAAACATCCTTTAACGTAACCCACATTTGTATAGACTTCATTGCAGGTTGGCCAAGTCCGCTCACGTTTCATCATCCGCTCGGTAATTGCAGGTCTCTCGGTAGACAAGCCTAGTTCTCCGGTTAAAGATCAAGTTATGGACACTCTTTTGGACACTTGCTTACCAGTCGATATTGTTGATGAGGTATTTTCAGAGCCGGATGCAGTGGCATCTGCGATCCAGAGCACTCTCCAGCAGAACCCCAGTATTGGGGCATCTACTGTGAGTGTTGACCAGGAGGAGAAAACTGGTGAGGATCAGGGCTGGGTTACACCACCACACACCTCTCGTAGCCCGGGGAAACAGCAGAACCAGCTGCAGAATGGGGGGATTTCTATACTCTAGAATGCGTTCTCTGTCCTTAGTGGTCAGGACGATACATGGGAGAACTCTACTAATCACCAAGATCTTACTTCAGCGGTGGTTGGACCGATAGGTGGGATCTCTGGTGTAGTGTAGGCCTCTCAGAAACCGGTAGCAAAGATTGTGACTCAGCAGATCATTCCGCAGAGACAATCTTTGCCACGCGATTCAAAGACAGCTCATAAAGTGCTCTCAAATTCTTCTACTCAATCCTCTAGGATCCCCCCTAGAGATCAGAGTAAGAGAACTACCACTACAAATCATTAATGTCTGGATTCTGTTGGAATGTTCGGGGCTTAAAAATTAATAAAACATTCCATTATCCAGAAATGGATTGAAGATAAGAGGTTTCAGTTTGGTTGTTTGGTGGAGACAAGAGTAAGAGAGAGGAAAGTACCGAGGTTGTGTACTAAGTTGTTTAAAGATTGGTCTGTCTTGACCAACTATGAATATAATCGGAGAGGTCGGATTTGGGTGGTGTGGAGTAATAAAGTGAGGCTTACGCCTTTCTATAAGAGTGGTCAACTGGTCACCTGTTCAGTGAAACTTGAGGAGCTGGAGGATGAGTTTTTCTGCTCTTTTGTCTATGCGTCGAACTCTGCTCAGGAACGTACAAAACTATGGGAAGAGTTGCGAGATCATGCTGATTCACCTATCATCCGTAGTAAGCCATGGCTTATTTGTGGTGGTTTTAATGACATTTTGGACATTGAGGAACATTCTCGAGTAGCTGACAATCCTGTTCTCACTGCGGGAATGCAGGATTTCCAGCGAGTGGTCAACTATTGTTCTCTCTCGGATTTGCATTCTCATGGCCCGCTCTATACTTGGTCTAACAACAGAGAGGCTGATTTAATTTTGAAAAAACTGGATCGAGTGCTTGTGAATGATATTTGGTATGAGTCTTTTCCGCAGTTATATAACGTTTTTGAAGCCGGTGGGTGTTCTGATCATTTGCGGTGTAGGATACATCTGAATACTGCTGCGGGGGTCACCAATACGATTCGCAAGCCTTTTAAGTTTGTTCATGCTGTTGCTGACATGGAGGAATTTAAGCCACTGGTTGAAGGTTTCTGGAAGCAAACTGAGCCTGTTTTTATGTCTACCTCCTCCATGTTTCGTTTTACGAAAAAGTTAAAGGCTCTAAAACCTTTAATTCGAGGATTAGCTAAAGACAGGTTGGGAAATCTGGTCCGCAGAGCAAAAGAAGCATATGCTACGCTTTGTCAAAAGCAAGAGCTTAATAAAACAACCCCTTCGCCCCAAGCTATGCATGAGGAAACAAAGGCTTATATCAAGTGGGAGAAGATAGCGGTATTGGAGGAGAAGTTCTTGAAGCAAAAGTCCAATCTCCACTGGTTGCAGGTAGGAGGTCAAAACAACAAAACTTTTCACCGAGCTGTACTATCTACGATGGCTCAAAACTCCATTCGAGAGATACAACTGCCTGATGGGACGGTAACGTCACACAATGGGGAGATCAAAACAGAGGCAGAGAGATTCTTTCAAGAATTCCGTTGTTCTGTGGCTGACAAGGACAGGCTGGTTCGTCCTGTTTCTGCGGAGGAAATTAAACAAGTTTTGTTCTCCATGCCCAGAGATAAATCCCCGGGCCCGGATGGTTACACTGCTGAGTTCTATCGAGCTGCTTGGGAGTTCATAGGTGCAGAATTTGTTATAGCGGTTCAATCCTTCTTTGTTAAAGGATTTCTACCAAAAGGAGTAAATTCCACAATCTTGGCTCTTATTCCAAAGAAGTTGGAGGCTGTGGGGATGAAAGACTACAGACCGATTTCATGTTGTAATGTGATAAACAAAGTGATTTCCAAAATCATTGCTAACAGGCTCAAGCTGGTGCTTCCACAGTTTATTGCGGGTAATCAGTCCGCTTTTGTGCAAGATAGGCTACTAATCGAAAATTTGCTCTTGGCAACAGAGTTGGTAAAAGGATACCATAAAGACTCTGTTTCAAGTCGGTGTGCTATCAAAATCGATATATCAAAAGCTTTTGACTCTGTTCAATGGTCTTTTGTTGAAAAGGTCTTGTTAGCGCTGGGGTTTCCTGCGGAATTTATTCACTGGATCATGCTTTGTATCACTACAGCTTCGTTTTTGGTTCAGGTTAATGGGGAATTGGTTGGTTTCTTTGGCAGTTCTCGTGGCCTGAGGCAAGGTTGCTCTCTCTCGCCCTATCTGTTTGTTATAACCATGGACGTGTTATCTAAGATGCTTGACAGAGCTGCTGGAGCACGTAAATTTGCTTATCACCCACAGTGTAAGTCCATTGGCTTAACTCATCTTAGTTTTGCTGATGATTTGATGGTTCTCTCTGATGGGAAGATACGGTTTATTGAGGGCATACTTGAGGTTTTTGATCATTTTGCCAAACGCTCAGGCCTCCGGATTAGTATGGAGAAATCTATTGTCTATCTAGCGGGTGTTACGACTTCCTCTCGCCAGGAGATTGAGGCTCGTTTTCAGTTTGGAGTTGGTCAGCTTCCTATTCGCTATCTTGGTCTCCCGCTGGTTACTAAGAGACTTTCTTCGACTGACTACAATCTGTTACTAGAACATCTTAAGAAGAAAATCGGTTCATGGACAGCTCGGTTCCTCTCCTATGTTGGTCGTCTAAACTTGATAAGTTCTGTTTTAAGGAGCATTTGCAACTTTTGGCTTGTCGCCTTCAGACTTCCTTGAGAGTGTATTCGAGAGATTGATAAGATTTGTTCTGCTTTTCTCTGGTTTGGTCCTGCTTTAGCTTCGCATAAAGCAAAAATTTCTTGGGGGAGGTCTGCAAGCCGAAGATAGAAGGAGGTTTAGGTCTCAGATCGCTAAAAGAAGCAAATGATGTTTGTTGCCTGAAGTTGATTTGGCGGCTCCTGTCTCAGAGGCAATCTTTGTGGGTTAAGTGGTGTCGGGTCTTTCTGTTGCGTAAGGAAACGTTTTGGTCAATTAAAGAGACATCTCATCTGGGATCCTGGATGTGGAGGAAACTACTAAAATATCGAGATATTGCCAAAGATTTTTATAGAGTTGATGTGCATGATGGAACTCAAACCTCTATCTGGTTTGACAACTGGTCTTCCTTGGGGCCTCTGATTGAGGTCACGGGGGAACGAGGATATATTGACCTGGGGTTAAGTAAGTATATGTCAGTTGCAGAGGCATGGGAACGTAGGCCTCGACGGCATCGGTCTGCAGATTTGAACTCCATTAAAGAAATTTTGGCTTCTAAGCTGCGATCACATACGAATGCAGAGGATACGACATTATGGAAAGGGAAAACTGACGTATATCGTTCACACTTCTCTACCAAGGATACTTGGAACCATGTTCGATCCATATCACCTTCGGTTTCTTGGCACAAAGGGGTTTGGTTTGCCCACGCAACGCCAAAGTACTCTTTTTGTGTCTGGCTGGCGACAAGGAACATGCTTTCAACGGGGGACAGAATGCTTCTTTGGAACAGGGGTCTGGCCACGACATGTGTTTTCTGCAATCATACTCTTGAAACTCGGGACCACCTTCGTTTCACCTGCAGTTTTACATCTGGTATATGGGCTAATGTTGCCAAGAAGATTTTTGCGGCGAGGTTCTCTTTGGACTGGCAAACGTTGATCACAGCAATATCGAGCTCTTGGAAAGATCGAGTGGAGAGCTTTGTTGTCCGCTATGTCTTCCAAGCCACGGTACATGCTCTATGGCGTGAGCGAAACAGAAGACGCCATGGAGAACCTATCACCACTGCGGAGCAATTGATCAAATCTATTGATGGACAAGTGAGGGACCGGATTCTCTCAATAACCAAGAGTGGTGATCAACGCTACGATGCTGCTCTGCAGTTTTGGCTAACATCTCGATATTAATTCCATACAATCTAAGCATGTAGTCCACAATTTATTTGGTTTTCTCTGTTTAACCCACATGTTACACTAATTGTACAAACGTTATTTTTTCTTTGAATCAAATTTAACATTTTATTCAAAAAAATATATATATATATATATAAACAAGGATCCGAAAATTATCACGATACATATCAAACCATTTCCAAGAACAGTTCAATTTTGTTTAATTGTTAACAATAAGAAATAACACGAAGGTAATTGAACTTTAATTGTCCTCATCAGAGAAGAAACGGTTGAGAGAAGGCATAACTTGAGGTGGGCGGGTCCTCAGATACTTGCGAAGATTGTGTTGTGCATATTTTTCTCCTTCGTCTTCATTTTCTAGAATTCCCATTTTTCTATGAGCTTTATTTATTCTGTCATTTTTTATCAAAAAAAAACATTAGTACGTTAAAATATTGATTAAAAGTCTGTTAAAATAGTTATATAAGGCTATTAAAGTCTGTTAAAATAGTCTTAAATAACATAAAAATATTGATTAAAAGTCTGTTAAATTAGTTATATAAGGCTACTGTCGTGCACTAATAATAAGTACGTAGCTCAGTTGATTAACAAAAATAGTTTATTGTGAGACCAAAAGAAAAATGTTTATCCATTTTAGACCGTTGAATCAACTCTTTTGAATGACTATGTTAATTACGAATCTTTATAACATGCGTTAGGTTTTACCCTTTTTAAAAATATCAAGCAAAAGATATATTCATTTACATTAAAAAATAATAATATTCATTTAACAAAAATAATAATGGTATAATTGGAATCGATTTGATGACGACTAACCTGCAGTCAGGGTTAAACAATGCGTTTCTTGTGAGTTGAAACACAACCATAGATGTCACAAATCCCATCGCTCCAAGAAGAGGGTAAACCTATTTTGGTTTTTTTTTTTGGATTTCAGTTAAGATAAAAATTAATATAACCTTTAGTGTCAAACCAGAAATAAATATTTTATTTTTATTATTTTAAACAAGAATATTTATAAAATATCATGTCCCAAAAGGTTGTAAAAATTGGATTTTTATCTTTTTTTCCAGAAGTATATCAGGGGATGCTGTTTTTTTTTTTAATTCAGTTTTTGGATTTGGTTTTTAGTTTTTAAATCCTAATTGGTATAGAAATAATTTTTTGATATATATCTTTCAAAATTTATACAACATTGAAGACCTAAATAACAGACAAAAATATTAAAACCTTTTAGTTNAAAAAAAAAAAAAAAAAAAAAAAAAAACAATGGACAGAACAATCGGACTTAGTAGGCTAGTACTACTAAGAGGGACCTAACTATTTATGTCTACTTGTTGACACGAATCATATATTTTCCTTACCTCAGGTCTCACCCAACGTCCCATTTCAGCTGATCCTTTCTTCTCTGTTGATAATAATCAATATGAACTTGTTTTACTGTCAACTTTGTGGAATTTTTTTCTTAATATATAGTTTGGTTATGTGTAGATGGTGGTATATATAGTGTAGAAGAGATTTGACATGCTATTAGAGAAGTCCATGCCCTCATAATTGAAATGTCAAAACCCACGGACTTGTTCCTGTGGGCTGATCATATTGCTAATTAGGCTTATTGGTTTAATTTCTAATATCAATTCTTGGTATGAAGTAATTTTTATTTGAATTTAGTATGAAGTACTATATAGTATTTGCTATTTTATAAGTGAAGCATATTTAATAAAAACACGTTGCACAATATTCTCTTCTTGTGCTTAGCTTGTTTAAATTAGAAGTAATAAATCTACCCAAAAAAAAAACAGATATATAAAACGTAAATTATATAGAAGACAACATATTTAGGTTTGAAGGAATGTTTTTAAAACCGGACCGGTAACTGAACCGGAAATTTTCTGGGTCATGAGTCAATATGGTTCGACCGGAGTTAACCGGGTTCAATTGATTTTGATAATATTTTTATAAATAATAGGTAAGAATATGTTTTCTATTTTTTTTCAATGATTACAACTATGATATAATTGGTTACACTAAATAAAATATTTCAATAATCGTAATATTCTTTTTTAAAGTAATAAACTCAAAGTGTAACAAACTAACCATTACCAATAAAATATTTTTTTCCATTACGTACACTAGGAAAAAAATGAACACCAAATTGATTACCAAAAGATGGACTGATCAAACATCTTTTATTATAAAAACAATTGGTTTCAATAAAGTTACCTTGATTTTAAAGATTTGTGGTGTGAGTTGCAGAGAATTCAAACTAGAAGAAAAAAAAACTAGTATGAAAAGCAATGTTTTTAAAACTGGATCGGTAACTGAACCGGAAATCTTCTGGGTCATGAGTCAATATGGTTCGACCGGGTTCAATTGATTTTGATGATATTTTTATAAATAATATGTAAGAATATGTTTTCTATTTTTTTTAATGATTACAACTATGATATAATTGGTTACACCAAATAAAATATTTCAATAATCATAATGTTCTTTTTTAAAGTAATAAACTCAAAGTGTAACAAACTAACCATTACCAATAAAATATTTTTTTCTATTACGTACACTAAGAAAAAAATAAACACCAAATTGATTACCAAAACATGCACTGATCAAACATCTTTTATTATAAAAATAATTGGTTTCAATAAAGTTACCTTGATTTTAAAGATTTGTGGTGTGAGTTGTAGAGAATTCAAACTAGAAGGAAAAAAAAACTAGTATGAAAAGTAAAAAGTTCAATTACGGAAATTTTTATTTTAAGAAACCCTACTACTGGTAAGAATAAAACTAGAAAGGTAATTAATTGCACTCGTTTTTACAAAAAAAAAGTTAAAACTCGGTTTTATCCGGTTCAATGGTTCACCGGTTTTTGGGTTTTTGACAGGTTGATATAGTTTTTTTACCGGTTCAATTTTCTTTGGGTTTTGATATTAACCCAACCCGGGTATGCTGCCGGTTCGCGGGTTAACGTGGTTCGACTGCCGGTCCGGTCCGATTTTGAAAACACTCGTTTGAAGATAATTAGAAAAACTAGTGAGATAATCTAAGCTTACTGAAAATATAATTGAACCTTATACTGTATGTTTTACGGCAACTATACATGTTGGTTTGCTTTCAAAATTGTGATATTTTACCACTATCGCAAATCTGTGGGTGGTTAAGCCTTGTCAAAATTTCTTAGCTCTTCCTTTTCTCTTGTTTGACCGTTCATTTTATTCTAAATTTGACTAGGTCAATAATCTTTCCAAAGTGTTGAGATGATATCAGCATAGACTAAAAAATAATAATTGGGGTTTCTCGGGTTAAGGACGTAAATTCGCTTTAATAGAACCAATATGATACTAGTTCGGAGCTGTTTTTCATATACATATACTTCCTCGGTTTCAAAACCTATTTTTAACTAAAAACACGTACATTAACAAAGATTTATTTTTAAAAAGTTTAACCAATCGAAAACAATAATACATAATATAAAATATTAAATTAATTTAAAAATTACATCAAAACTTGAAATATTCTATATTATGAACAAAAAATATTTTCTAAAACATCTGATATTATGAAATGGAGAGAGTATAAAATAAAAAAAAAATTAAGTATGCATCTCTAATATTTGCCTGTTAGAGTTTAAATGGTAACAACAATGGAAACAAATAAATTTATCTATTGATTAAACTATTTTTTATTTACTATTCATCAGATATAATTTGTGTTGTAGTGGTATAGTTCAAAAAAAATAAAACGGCAGCAGACCAATTCTATACTAAAATGCTTTTACATATAAATAAAATTGGTATGTGGAATCATCAGTCTTATTTTAAGACGGGCAAAATCGTTGACCTCAGTGACAAAAGTAGTGAAGGATCACGGGTGTTATATGACATCCACGAAATTATAAATTTTACCTCAGCTTTTATTAAAATAATTAATTGACATATGTCTAAGCAACCTGTTAACATCCCTATGAAAATTCTGTTGACACCCTTCAAATAAATATAGCCCGCCACACCTCTTTGGTTCTTTCAAATTTCTTTTTCTATTAAGTTTTTTTTATAAGATATAAATATATGATCAGTGGGTTTTTTTTGACAAACTGTTAGGCTTAACCTTGCAATCAACAGGTTCCTGAGATGCAAAACAAACAAGTAAACAACCAAAACAAGTCAATATTCAGAATGAGAAGTGGAATAGAACTTAATCTTGTAAAACTTGAAATCTTAAATGTAGCAAAATGAATCCCAAATGGCAACAGCGCCAAATTGATACTAGAATTTTTGTGTGTCTATCCTAGCAGGTTCAATTAACCTTATGCAGTTGTAGTACTTAAGGTGTCAATCCAGTTGGGAAACTTTACTATCACTCAAGATGCAATCAAGGAATCACAAGTTAAGCCAATATAAAAGAGTGTTTGTCTAACAATCCAAGAATGATGACAATACAAAACGGAAATGTGTTCTAGAATTAGAAATGCGAATGTATGACAGGAAGCGAAAATGAATGAAAACAGAAAACGAGTCTAAGCATGAACTAAAAGGCAAGACACAAAACAGTCTCATGAATGTAATAAATATTAGGAAGAAAGAGGTCCTAAGGATGAGAGTAATTGATGTCGGTGTAGTCTCCTAGTCTACAAAGTGTTTAACATGCCACAAGCAATCTATCCCTAGACAACGAACAACATCTCAACTTAGCTAATCCAATCTCTTGGTAAAAGCTACTCA
>NC_025690.1:6990828-7010719 GCF_000633955.1 Camelina sativa | reverse complement strand
ATATATATATATATATATATATATATATATATATATGTCCTAAAACACGTCACAGACTTGTGTTGCAATTTAGGAAAGCTTTGGGTAAAATTGTAAAACTTCCAATTTCTTTTTTTTCTCGTCGGATAAACATAGGTGTCGACCGATGCTCCTTCGGTGCCGGTCGACGCTGCTACTCTGATCCGAGTCCAAGTTCTTTTCCTTCTGTAAAATGCGCCAAAGTCATCCAAATAGCTCCACTTTGCTCCTTCCGTGCCAAATTCCTAAATAACCTGTAAAGACTCAAAAACAATTCTAGAAACAAATGAAAAGAGTCAAAAAGCACACTTATATCATGGTTAAAAACCGTAAAAACCATGATATATCAACTCCCCCAAACTTAGCCTTTGCTTGCCCTCAAGCAAAACAGAAACTTAGACCTGTGAAAGAGGTTTGAAAACATAGGAACTCCCTCAACTGCAGACAACTGATCTTTGCACTCTTCATCGCCTTAACTCTCAAGAACTTACTTTATATACTTTGTCATTTGAAAAGCATCAACATTCCTTACTCAAATCACATAATCCTCTAGAATCTCTAGTCTCACCATTGTCATCTCATTACATAAATTAAAGCAAGTACAGGTGAGTCTTACCTTGGTGTATCGATCAATGATATATGGACTCTCTTCAGACCAAGACATTCTTCATACAATATCCTTTGCTCTCCCTTTTCTCACTTTTAATGAGTTGTTTTTTTTTCCTTTCAAATCAAAGATGTAAGCGAATACCAGGGTCATTGGTAATTTACCTATCCCTCGCTTCCAAGCTTTGTGTGATCATTTGACTCAAGAATAGAATAATGAGGTCATAGATAATTTACCTACCTCTCTATACTGATCAAAATCATCTTATCTTTTATTCTTCTCTTCTTTTTTTTTCTGATCTTTCTATTTTTTTACACAACACTGAAGAGAAGAGAGAGGGGGAACATACTTTGAAAAATTGCACTATCTTGTATGGCCTGAAGAAGAAGTCTAGTCCACTGATTTCCAACCCTAAAGTAAGAGATTAAGTCCGGTTAAAATCCTGATAAAAGTTGAGACAACGTTAGTTTAACTAAATATCCTTTGAATAAGGGCTTTCAGGATTGTTGATACAGCTCATAGTCTTTTCCACACTTCAGTTCTGAGGTCAAGCTTAGTCAAGAGTCATTAGAGTGTTAGCCAAAGAACAGTAGTCATCAGTTAGAGATTATAATTCCAAAAATAAAATGAAAAATTTGACTCAACAAAAACACAAATCGGTTTTGACACAATAAAAACCAAAACTAAGTTAGTAGTTAGTATGAACCTCCTCCAAACTTAAACGACACTGTCTCTAATGTGTAAGCAAGGGAAATTCAAAGAAACAAAAGTGTGTTGAAAATTTTGAATGAAAAGATGAATTTTCTCGGGTTACCCTATGGTGTCGACCGATGCCAGAGTGGTGTCGATCGACACCCTCGGTGAACAGTGAATTTGGCTGAAACTCCTGAGTGGCAGTTAGTCTGTGATCTTGTGTTGTTAGATCAATCCTTTTGATGTTAGTTCTGTTAAGAAGCACTCAAACATAAACACAAGTTAAAAGCAACATGATAGATAGATAATTCATAAGTTCACACAAATTTCAAACACAAATTGACTCAATGCAATAAAAGACAACGTTAGTTTAATTCAATCCTAAAAAGGGAAAAAAAAAAAAAAGAAAACCATGATCAGGGGCTAGCAGAAACATCATCGTCATCAGAGACAGAATCATCAGGTGACCTGCACCTAGTATGACGCCTAGTACGACCAAGGCAATGACAACGAGACAATCGAGCAATCGCGTTCCAGATGGCACGCATGGTGGATGTCTGGTACTCCTGGTAGGCGGTAGGACTCATAGTAGCAAAAGGCTGTGGAGGCTCAGGAAAAGGGGGAAAATCAGATGCTGAAGTAGCAGAAGAAGAACCAATCTCAAAATCCCCAGCAGGGTTAGGACCATCTAAGTCCTCAGCAGGTGCAGCAGCGGCAGTAGACCGTGAAGTCTGATGGCGACGGGAAGGAGGAACAGTGACAAGGTCAGCAGCAGACGGTAGAAAACGCAACTGCTCTGGATCATCTCCAATAGTAGTGAGGTCTGGTCGGGGAAGGCGTATCAGATGCTCTCCAGTCTCATCCCTGAATCTCCACAACAAACCTGGCTTCATCCAGGTTGTACTCCTCATATACTGCTCATTCATGAGAACCCGCTGTGGCAGCATACTGTACCCATCAGTCAGAACGTTCTTCACTGAAGAATAGCTGTAATAAGACTCCCAACATACTCAATCTTGCGGCCGCAACCCAAAAACGGCTTGCTCTGAAGATCAACCAAGTGATGTGAAAAAACAGCCCCAGAGTTGGGCGCTGAAGGATCCTGCCGCACAATCAAATCCGGAATCAATCGTCCAATCCCAATACCCAGTAGATAAAGCCCAGCAGCTCTAATCTTGTTAGGCTCCATCTTACACTGAAAAGTGGTCCCAATAGCCTGAAGAACGTATCGAAGTGCGGGATGGCGAACATCTGTCTGAACACTCTTCTTAGAGTCATAAACTCCATTTCCTATATAAGACCACAAAACACCAACATCCGAATAGGTCTGAGGCAAAACAGTACCTTCGTAAAACGTGGCCAGTCAAACACATCACATATCTCGTGCAACCTAATCGTGTACTGTTTTCCGTCAATAAAGAAACGCAACCAATCATCTCGTGACTCTGGTGCCTGCTCATTAGCATAAACAACTCTAACACTAGCCATAAACTGTCTGACTAGATCTAGATATCAATCGTACTGCTTAGTGCAAATAGTCCCCAGATGTATCCTATCTATCAATCTCATGACCTCATCATAAATTCCAAGTCTACGCAGAAGAGCAGGATCAACAAACTTGGTTGGTTCAATTTCCACTCCTAACCAGGCATTATACAACATTGTCTCATACTCTCCCCAAACATCTAATGGTCTGTTGATAAATTCAGCCTTCTTAAGTTCTGCAAGAGGGTTTTCCCATACCTGTTGAGTTGGGATTGGCTCATTTTCAGCTTTAGGCCATGGGAAACCAGATTGGATGGGAGAAGGAAGGGAAAGGTCTGGGAGAGGGGAGGGACGACTCGCCGGAGCTGGCGGAGGTGACCGGCGATCTGATCAGTGAGAGGAGGAAGGTTGGTCGGCGGCGGTTCTGGCCTTCTTTCTCTGCGAAATCACTTCAAACCACGAAATTGACACTGGATCCGGGTAGAGGAGAGAAAATCGAGTGGATTAGGGCTTTGAATCACTCAAAACGGATCGGAAACGAGAGAGTTACAGTGAATTGAAGATGTTCGGTGGTTCTGTTGCGAATGGGAGGAAGAAGAAAGCTCGAGGGTTTATATCGGGTCTTCCTCGGTTTTAACG
Source organism: Camelina sativa (assembly GCF_000633955.1). Classification (NCBI taxonomy): domain Eukaryota; kingdom Viridiplantae; phylum Streptophyta; class Magnoliopsida; order Brassicales; family Brassicaceae; genus Camelina; species Camelina sativa. The sequence continues at coordinate 7,007,277 of NC_025690.1, read as the reverse complement.
GTATCGACCGATGCCCAGTAAGTGGCATCGATCGATGCTACTTCTGTCGGACCTGGCCCAATGTCAAATTTAGGCCCATTTTCGCAAACCCAAATTGCTTAAACCCATTAAACCTTTCTTCGATCACCTGCGATCTAGTAACGGTGCCGACCGATACCCAGGTGGTATCGATCGATGCTGAGGCTTGATCAATGGTATCCGAAACTTTTTTCTTTGTTTTTTTTTTCTTTTTTTCTGAAACAAAAAAAAAAACTCAAAACCACAAATTAATATGTTAGTAATCCTAAAAATTGAAAATAAAAAATCCCTACCAGTGGGTTGCCTCCCACTCAGCGCTTGTTTTAAGTCATTAGCTTGACTTGGCAATGGATTAAGCGGAGGGTCCAGACGCACAATGTGTCCGTCCGGTATCTCTGCTTTCGCCCAATAATGTTTCACCCTTTGGCCATTAACAGTGAACTTCTCTCCTTTGGAATTCAGCAACACAATGGCTCCAAATGGTCTAACTTCTTAGACAGTAAAAGGACCAGACCAACGGGAATGGAGTTTACCCGGAAATAGCTTCAAGTGAGAATTGTAAAGGAGTACCTGGTCATTAGGCTCAAAGTGCCTGGATATGATCTTTTTATCATGATATGCCTTGGTTCTCTCCTTGTACAGCTTTGAATTCTCAAATGCATGAAATCTCAGCTCCTCCAACTCATTCAACTGCACTAACCTTCTCTCTGAAGCTGTCTTGGCATCAAAATTCATTAACTTAACTGCCCAGGTTGCCTTGTGCTCTAACTCCACTGGAAGATGACATGTTTTCCCATAAAGCAGATGAAAAGGTGTGGTGCCAAGTAGTGTTTTATATGAATATGACATGCTTTCCCATATATTTGATATTCTCAAACTAACCCTAGAGCTACTCTCTCAAACAAGAGATCAATGTAGTACTTAGGGGTCGAATCCACAGAGACTTAAGATCAAACACAATGGATTATAGAGTTTTTGTAATTACGCTAAACAATTTAAGTTGTATTAAAAACTAAAGAAGACAATGCAAAATATTAAATCAAGGTGTTGTGAAATCAGGAAATCAAAAAGTTAAGCCTAGGGAATTTCTCAGGTAATTATGAAGTATTAAATCAATAGATAATTAGGGTTAATGCAATAAAAATCAGATCTAGAACTCTAAACTTTTTGGTAAAATAATTCAGTTCTCACTGCAATTATTATCTAAATTTAAAACCAGAAAATCCAAATCTCTTTGTAAAATTCTAAGTTAAAAATCAGCTTTAAAAACAGGTTTAGATAAGTTCACAAAATCACTAATCCAAATCTCTTTGTAAAAAGTAATTTTGTTCATCAATGGTTTTAATCAGGAAAAACAATTATATTCTCATATCAATTAATTTCCCTAAGATAATAATTCTAGGTGAACAATCAAGAACTATTGTGAAGAACAAGCAAAGATGAAGATCATAAAAGATTTAGAACCCTAAAAATCAGAGATCTAATAAATCATAAAAACCACGTGAAAAACCCTAAACCTAACAAGCAAACTACTCAGACATGTTTAATGAAGAACAAGACATCATACTGAATAATAAGCAATAGATATTAAAAAATAAGAAGGGAGTTCAAGAATTCTTCTCTACAAAGCAGTCATATATGCCCATAGTGCATCATCAAACTTTGCAGCCCAATCCTTCCTTGTAGCACCAACTGTTTTCTCAAGAATCTCCTTAATCTGCCTGTTGGAAACCTCTACTTGCCCACTAGTCTGAGGGTGATATGGAGTAGCCACTCTATGTTGAACTCCATACTTTTTCAGCTGCTTTTCAAACACTTTATTGATAAAGTGCTTACCTCCATCACTGATGACAATTCAAGGCACTCCGAACCTTGGAAAGATAATGGTCTTAAACAGCTTAAGAACCACTGCAGAATCATTCTTTGGACATTTAATTGCTTCAACCAACTTGGAGACATAATCAACAGCAACTAGGATGTAATTGTTCTTATAGGAAGATGGAAACGGTCCCATAAATTCAATACCCCAACAATCAAACACTTCAACTTCAAGAATGAAGTTTTGTGGCATCTCATTCCTCTTGCTAATCTGACCTTTCCGCTGACAAGCATCACATCTTGAGACATATTCATGAGCGTCTTTGAACATCATTGGCCACCAGAAGTCTGCTTGGAGGACCTTGGATACTGTTTTGAATGTAGCAAACTGTCCTGCATAGTCTAGGCTTTGCATCCTTCTTCTGCATCAAATACTTCAAAGCAGCATGATCAGTATGAACAATGACTTTGGATCCAACTAGATAAGAACGGAATTTTTCAAAAGCAAACACAACCGCCAACAACTTCTTTTCTGTTGTTGCATAATTTCTTTGTGCATCATCAAGTGTTCTGCTTGCATAGTAAATTGCATGAAGCTTCTTGTCTCTTCTCTGTCCCAGCACTGCTCCCACTGCATAGTCACTAGAATCACACATAACTTCAAAAGGGAGATCCCAATCTGGTGGCTGAACAATAGGAGCACTCACAAGTTCTTGCTTAATCCTTTCAAAGGCTATCCTGCACTCATCAGTGAATTCAAACTTGACATCTTTGCACAGCAAAGCAGAAAGTGGTCTAGCAATTTTGCTGAAATCCTTGATAAATCTCCTATAGAAACCTGCATGCCCAAGAAAACTCCTTACTGCCTTCACATTCTCTGTCATCACCTCTATCTTAGTGCGGTCAACTTCAATACCAGCTTCTGAAACCCTGTGACCAAGCACTATACCATCTCTAACCATAAAATGGCACTTCTCCCAATTGAGCACTAAATGCTTCTCCTCACACCTTGCCAACACCTTGCATAGATTTTCTAAACAGTTCTTGAATGAAGACCCATAAACTGAAAAATCATCCATGAATACCTCCATATAGTCTTCAATCATATCAGTGAAGATAGACATCATGCATCTCTGAAATGTCGTAGGAGCATTACAGAGACCAAAGGGCATTCTTCGGTAAGCAAAGGTACCATAGGGGCAAGTGAAAGTGGTCTTCTCTTGGTCATCTGGATGAATCGGAATTTGGAAGAACCTGGAATAGCCATCCAAAAAGCAGTAGTATGGATTATTAGCTAACCTCTCAAGCATTTGGTCAATGAAGGGCAGCGGGAAGTGATCTTTTCGGGTTGCAGCATTCAGCTTCTTGTAATTTATGCACATCCGGTGTCCGGTGATTTTCCTTGTAGGGATCAGCTCATTCTTGTCATTCTTCACAGCTGTGACTCCACCCTTCTTAGGAACAACATGTACTGGACTAACCCAATTGCTGTCATATATTGGATAGATGATCCCAACATTCAGCAATTTCATGATCTCCTTCTTGACAACATCTTGCAAATTGGGATTCAGCCTCCTCTGATGCTCAATGGATGTCTTAGCTCCTTCCTCAAGATGAATCCTATGCATGCACAAGTCTGGAGAAATCCCTGCAATATCATCAAGAGAATAGCCAAGAGCCTTGCGAAACTTGCGCAGCTTGCTTAGCAGTAAAGTGAGCTCTGCATTGTTTAAGGAAGCATTAACTATAACAGGATAAGAAGAATTTTCACCCAAGAATGCATACCTTAAACCAGCAAGAAGTGGCTTGAGATCAAGCTTTGGAGCTTTCTCTAAACTCCAATCAGAAAAAATTTCAGCTTGTGAAGAAGTACTAACCAATTCCTCTTTAGCAACCAGCTTCTTCACTTGTTCATTAGCATCAAGTAGCTTGACATACCCATCAGCAATGTCATCTAGATGCTCAACCTCTTCTACAGAAGCAACCAATGCTCTTTCAAGTGGGTCTTCAGGATGCAGCTCCTTGAATACCTCTTCAGCAAGATTAGACAAAGTGTCTACATAGAATGTCTGACCAGCAATTGTTGGCCTCTTGACCAGCTTGTCCATGTCAAAGCGAATTTGTAGATCACCAATATTAAACCCAATTTGTCCCCTCTTGACATCAATTATAGCTCCAGCAGTGGCTAAGAATGATCTTCCCAGGATAAGAGGGTCCTTAGGTTCTTCTTCATACTTGAGTACCACAAAATCAGTAGGTATCAAGCATTCACCAATCTTAATTGGAACATCTATAAGTACACCATCATGAATGCGAATTGAGCGATCAGCAAGGATAAGAATGAGCTTGGTAGGCTTGAAGTCTGTCATACCCAGGCGAAGAGCCACTGATCTTGGCATTAGGCTGACACTAGAACCAAGATCACACAAAGATCTAGCAAATCTGTTAGTGAATATAGTGCAATCAAGAACAAAACTACCTAGATCAGGAAGCTTCTCTGGGATCTTGTTCTGGATAATAGCACTGACTTGAGCTGATATCATCATCACTCCTTGCTCAGAATTCAAATCCTTAGTCACCATCCTCTTGACATATCTCCTAAGCATTGGAGAAGTCTTCACAGCATCAATCAAAGGTATCTCAACAATAAGCTTGTCCATCATTGCCTTGCATTTAGCATCATCTAACTCTTGTTTGGACTTCCTTGGATTCTTGGGAAAAGGAACCTTGGGTTTGTAAACTCTCTCACCAACTGGTGTGGAAGATGTGTCTTTCTGGGTTTCGGTCCATGGTTGGCATCGATCGGTACCAAGGTGGCATCGATCGATGCTGACTTCTAGTGTAGAATCCGTGGTTTCGGGTGGACAGGGTGTCGACCGATGCTCTTCAGTGTTGGTCGACACTAGTTCCGCAGAAACATCCTCATCCTCTTCAACATCAATCAACTCAAGTAGATCATGAGATTGATCCTTCTAGGGTGTAGAATGGAGTTGTTTGCCACTTCTCAAGGTCATTGCATTGCATGAATGCTTGGGATTTGATTCAGTTCTCCCAGGGAGAAATCCCTCTTGCCTTTTGATGGATCCAGCTGTTTGTGCAACCTAACTTTCTAGCTTCTTGACATGAATATTCAAAGCTTCAAACTTCCCATTAAGCTCAGTGTAGACATTGTCAAGCTTCCCATTGAAGGTCACTGTCATCTATTCTTGACCTTGCAAAAGCTGCTCAAGCATAGCTTCCACCCTACTACTCTCAGCTGTTTTTGGAGGTGGGGACTGATATGAATTGTTGCCATAGGTCCTTGTGTGTCCACTTCTTTGTTGCTGCTTTTGATAGTCAGGTTTGGGAGTGAAACCAGAAGAATTGCCTTGAAAGTTACTGCATTGGCTGTTTCCACTGTAAGTTCTGTTACCTTGCTGATTTCCAAACCAATGTCTCTGATTCCCATAGACATAGTTAACATCCTCTTCCTCACGATTTTCTTGATCAGGTTCTGGCTCATATGTCTCAGCTTCAGCAGCAAAGTGAACAGATTTCTTACCCACAAGGAGATTGTGCACTGAATCCAGCTTAGTATTAACAGAAGCTAACTGGTTTGAATCAAACCCTCCATGTAATCTCTTTTGTTCAGCATCAGCTCTCTTAGTACTATTGTTGGAGGCCAAGTTTTCAATCAAAGTTTCAGCATCTTCTGGAAATCTTGTCTTGAAATTCCCATGACTTGCAGCATCTAAAGCCAACTGATACTCCCAGTCACACCCTATGAAGAAAATGCTCAGCAATTGAACCCTTGAGAAACCATGGTGTGGGCAGTCCCTCTGATAAGCTTTGAATCTTACCCAAGCGGCCTTGAAAGCTTCATCTGGTCTTTGTTGAAAGATGACAGCTTTACTCTTAACTCATCTGACATTGCATCATCATAAAAGTAGTTGAAGAAGGCTACCTTGACGTCATGCCAATTTGTCAATGATCCAGCTGGTAACTGCTTCAACCACTGAGATGCCTCTCCTGCAAGGGAGTAAGGGAAAAGCCTTGATACTGGTTACAAGATCCTAAAAATGCTCTATGTGGTCCAAAGGCTTCTCATTGGGCAGGTTAGAGCTCTGCCTAACTAGTTGAAAGTAAGCAGGTTTCAACTCAAAATCATTCCTCTGGAATGGAGGAGGAATAATAGCAGACCGGTTCTCATACACAATATCAGCCCGGTTGTAGTCAGCAATGGTCCTGATCAAGTCTCGGTTGTTCTCCTGTCTTCGAACCGGATTGTTGACATGGTTTGCAGCTCCACGTCTGTCTGCAGGAAGGGGGTGTCAACCGATACCCTGTTGGTGTCGATCGACACCGTCGGCCTGTTCGTCAACTACCAGAATTTGGTCATTTCCGACAGCAACTTCAGCAATAATATTCCCTTCTCCATCAAGCTATTGGCCCTGCTCATTGCACAAGTGGCCCTCTTGATCCCTCAAAGCACTATCCGCATCTGGTCTCAATATGATTGGGTTGACCATCTTGGCTGATTTGGCTGCTTTTGTGTTATCACGCTCTAGTTGTCCTAACACTTGGTTTGTAAGCTTAACAACTGGACCAGTAGGATTCTTCCTAGTGTTAGGCTTAGGCATGTACCTGAAACACACAAGAGAAAAGAAACAAAAGCGTGTAAGTAGAAAATAAAACGAAAAATTTAGACGAAATACAAAACTCAAATCTAATGGTAGATCAAAGAGTCCCCGACAACGACGCCAAAATTTGATATGCTCAAATTAACCCTAGAGCTACTCTCTCAAACTAGAGATCAATGTAGTACTTAGGGATCGAATCCACAGAGACTCAAGGTCAAACACAATGGATTATAGAGTTTTTGTAATTACGCTAAACAATTTAAGTTGTATTAAAAACTAAAGAAGATAATGCAAAATATTAAATCAAGGTGTTGTGAAATCAGGAAATCAAAAGATTAAGCCTAGGGAATTTCTCAGGTAATTATGAAGTATTAAATAAATAGATTAATTAGGGTTAATGCAATAAAAATCAGATCTAGAACTCTAAACTTTTTGGTAAAATAATTCAGTTCTCACTGCAATTATTATCTAAATTTAAAACCAGAAAATCCAAATCTCTTTGTAAAATTCTAAGTTAAAAATCAGCTTTAAAAACAGGTTTAGATAAGTTCACAAAATCACTAATCCAAATCTCTTTGTAAAAAGTAATTTTGTTCATCAATGGTTTTAATCAGGAAAAACAATTATATTCTCATATCAATTAATTTCCCTAAGATAATAATTCTAGGTGAACAATCAAGAACTATTGTGAAGAACAAGCAAAGATGAAGATCATAAAAGATTTAGAACCCTAAAAATCAGAGATCTAATAAATCATAAAAACCACGTGAAAAACCCTAAACCTAACAAGCAAACTACTCAGACATGTTTAATGAAGAACAAGACATCATACTGAATAATAAGCAATAGATATTAAAAAATAAGAAGGGAGTTCAAAAATTCTTCTCTACAAAGCAGTTCTATATGCCCATAGTGCATCATCAAGATTTGCAGCCCAATCCTTCCTTGTAACACCAACTGTTTTCTCAAGAATCTCCTTAATCTGTCTGTTGGAAACCTCTGCTTGCCCACTAGTCTGAGGGTGATATGGAGTAGCCACTCTATGTTGAACTCCATACTTTTTCAGCAGCTTGTCAAACACTTTATTGATAAAGTGCTTACCTCCATCACTGATGACAATTCAAGGAACTCCAAACCTTGGAAAGATAATGGTCTTAAACACCTTAAGAACCACTGTAGAATCATTCTTTGGACATGCAATTGCTTCAACCCACTTGGAGACATAATCAACAGCAACTAGGATGTAATTGTTCTTATAGGAAGATGGAAACGGTCCCATAAAGTCAATACCCCAACAATCAAACACTTCAACTTCAAATTCCTAAATAACCTGTAAAGACTCAAAAACAATCCTAGAAACAAATGAAAAGACTCAAAAAAGCACATATATATCATGGTTAAAAACCGTAAAAACCATGATATATCAGTAGGCATGACAAACAAGTTCGTTCATGTCAATAAACATTCTAGACAACTAATGTCTTAGGCTAGGAACGTAAGTCTCTGGCACTAGTTGGTCAGACATTTCATCAAACACCTTTTGGGTGTGGAAATGTCTAGAACCTAGTCCCAATTGATCAGAGAGAAACTAGCATTTCTAACACTAGTCTAGAAGGGAATCATAAAAATCAAAGCTTAAACACTCTACATCCTAAGATCCTCCACCTAATCTATCCCATCCTTAAGAACTACTACACTACTCAGATCCGAAAATCATCATCAACAATACAAACTCAGAAAATATTGAAACAAGCATTCTTAGATAGATTAAAAAGTCAAGAATAACTTGTAAAAGTAATCAAATGAGCGTCGGACGGACGGTGTGAAACCAAACGTCTTTCTTTCTGATATGTGCGATCGAGTCCATGCGCGTCGAATGGAATGCAATGTCATCATGGCTCCGACGGACGGCTGAATCAGACAAGCTGGAGTGCGTGACGGGGGAGCATGGCTCTATCAGACAAGCTGGAGTGCGTGGCGGGGGAGCATGGCTCGATGTTGATTCTATTAGATCTAATATTTCTATCGATCAGACAAACTGGAGTGTGTGGCGGGGGAGTATGGCTCGATCAGACAAGCTGGAGTGCGTGGCGGGGGAGCATGGCTCGAGCATGGTGTATACACATCCACTAAAACGATGATAACTCTTGAACCACACCTCCGATTGGCTTGAAATAAACGGCGTTGGAAAGATAACTCAATTCCCTACAACCTTGATGAAGACATTGAAAGCTAAATCCTACTCGAGTGGAACAGCTCGAACGGATGGCTCGGTTGACGCTTCCGGGAGATGGCTCGGTTGACGCTTCTGGGAGTGTTGTACAGCGGATGGGTCGAGCGATGTGTTCCCGACGTCTCCTAGATACCTGAAATACTCCAAAATTCACAATATACGCAAGGATGATGCAAGAACTACCTAAACATGCAAAATGTATAGAAGTGACTAGAAAATGAAGCAAAACAATGTGTTATCCTAGCTAAATGCATGATAAATATATGCTAAGGAGAGACAAAATATAGACATATCAACTCCCCCAAACTTATTCTTTGCTTACTCTCAAGCAAACAATAAAGAGTAGAGCATGGAAGAGAGGTGTGAAAATGGGGTCTCAGAACCTAAAACATGCTAAATAAAACAGTTAGAGTCAAGGTCCTTGTATTTAGTTCTATGATGCATGGTGAAGGAATTTCATTTGTTTAATCTACACATGCAATCCTATCAATCACTCCCTTTAACATTCATTAACAGAGAACCATGAATCTAGCTAAGCAATGTCATTGAACTCATTTGGCTAGGGTAAAAGGTCAGAGACATAGATGGTCTCCTTCTCAGGTGGTTTTATCAATTCGGAACAAGGTTCTCTCACGAAAAGGAGTTGAGCTTAAGAGAAGGCTAAAGGTTGAAACCAACTTATACATACAAGAGCAGCGTCCTGTCTACCCAAAGAACATTCCAAACCGAATTTGGTCCCATCTCTACCCTTCATCAGAAATTTCATCTCAAATCCATTCTTTCATTCTTTAGACTTGGTCTTAAGAGGAGTTCACATCTTATCATTCTAGCGGATTGGGAAATCTTTACTATCAGTAAGGTTCTTTTTCTTTTCTTCTAAGGACTCTGGACATTTTAAACATTTAACTTTCTTTTCTTTGTCTAATCTTTTCGTTTAATGCCCAGAACCAATAACTCATTATTTCGCTCAACCCAAATCCTTTACTAGACTTGTAAACCTTGAAAACACATCCCCCTCGTAAAGACTTTCTACCCTTAACTTTCTTTTTACTCTTCGCTTTTCTGCACAAAACCATACCCAATACCCAAAATCGAGTTCTCACCTAGTCCTACTAGTCCGGATAACGCGAACTAGAACTACACAGGATCCTACTCTTGTCGGATATAACCTAACACTTTCTAAGAAGCTCAACTCGGAAAAAGGCCTGACACTCGAGAATACAATTGACCTGAAAGAACGGTTGGTTAAGGGTATGGGGAACTGTTCCAAATATGGGAATCAGGTACTTGGATTGACAAGGGTGGTGCAAATGTGAAAGACAATCCAAGTATGTATATGGTATCCATGAGTTCAACTTCAATGCATAACAAGATAATTGCAAGTCAGGATTAGGTTCAGATAGATAGGGAATGACGTCAATTCAAAACATGCTTCAATCTTACATTTTCAAATTCAATCAACATGCATCAAAGAACTAATAACAAGGGCCTTGATCCTATCCTATTGAATTCAGCATGCTACCAAGGTTACAATCATCATCAACTCCTATGCTAAATGCAACAACCCTAAATAACACTAGACTCAATCGTAATATGCAAGTGCAAGCTACATGAACACTCAATTTTTGTGGAAATTTTCGAATTTTTTCAATTTTTTTGGTTTTTCTATGCAAATAAATGAATGCATACTCAAACATGATATGATACAAAAATATGAAATAAGAATCATAGAACACAACATCAGATACATCATCTCAAACCCTCCCCCAAACTTAAATTACACAGTCTCTTGTGTAAGAAAAATCTGCAGGAGGATTTAAGAATCACAAAAAAAACAATGCAGGAATGAAATGGTAAGTACAAAGGGAAGGTTGGAGTACCTCAATAGTAGAAGAAGGAGTTTGTGCTCGCCCAAGGAGAGGCGTGAAAATGACTATGTCCTTCGCCTTGTTTGGGATCCGCGGGAGTGACTTCAGCTGGTTGGTCGACTTGCTTCTCAACCGCTTGCATGTTCTGGTACATGTTCGGCTGATCGTCACACTGCATGTCATCGACTCTGGACTCACCATGGTCCGATACCAATACAACAACCTCCGTAGGCTGATAATCACCTTGATGTTTGATTTGTTGCTCAACCCCGTGCATACCCTGATGATCACCCTGAGCTTCAACTCGCTGCTCAACCTCATCCTCATGCTCATCTCGAGCTGCAGAACAACGCGCTGATTGATGACTAGAAAAGGCTATGGAGCCTCGCAAACCGCGTCTCTGTCTCTCCCTAGACTCGTGTGACGAGTGACGTGAAGGAACAAGTGAAGGCTGACGCTCTCGAGGCTCATATGAAGATTTACGTGCTGGAGAGGGAATCAGAGAAGGTGTTCGCTCTAGGGTCGCGGAGGGACGTCCGGGCATTGGTCTGGTGTCATCGGGGATGAATCTAGGGATGGCGGTTGTGGATGTTGAACAACTGAACTTACGCATGAATTTTGTGAACGTCTTCGTGAAACTGTTGAACGCCCTGTCTCTTGCCTTCCTTCTTACAGATTTCCTGGGCGCTTGTCCCGAACGCAACTCAGGTTCCTCCTGTTCGTAATCACTGTCCTCCTCTCTTGAGTTAGAAACTGTTACTGGTCTCTTCCCGCGACTCTTACTCTTCGTGAGCGGTTTGACAGGGCTGCTTGACCTTGCTGCTTGTCCTAAACCCTCAACAGCTTCTTCTACAAATTTTTTCATTTCCAAGAAACGCTTTGCCATGTATTTAGGCGATGAGCGTTGTCCACCTACACAATCATACGCCTCTCTCATCTCATGTATGAGCTCAGTACTCTTCCTACTTCTCTGAGACATAATGAACTCAAAGCTAAATGTTAATATGTTAGTGAGCAAGTAGCAAGAGCAATTATGAAATTTAAAACTTGAAAGTGCATAGAGAGGATAAACCGATCGAGTGGGTGACAGCTCCGGGATGACGGATCGAGTGGAATCGAGAGTGGCTCGAACGGTGACAGTTTTGGGATGGTGGACTGAGCGGAACATCTTTGTCGTGTGGGTCGAGTCGCACAGGTTTGACAGTGGCTCGTTTGGTGATTGTGAGATCGGCTTGATAGACATGTACGAGGACGACGGCGAGTGTGGCTAGAGAGAGGCAGTTGGGCGAGTGCAGAGTGAGACTGGCGTTGAACGACTACGGAGAAAGATTGGCTCAAGTGTACAGGTCGAATGGAGTTCAGCGGAAACGGCTCGATGAGGCTTCGCCGGAACAGGTGAGGAAGCAACGGTGGTAGGCTCTGGTCGAGACAACGCTGCTGACTCGAGCGAGAGAGGGTGTTGGCTCGAGTGGAAGTAACAGCAATGGCTCGAGAGTGGATGTTAGAGCGTGACTCGAGCGGATCTTGACGGGGGCAACAGGACCGGAGTAACAGAGATGGCTCGACCGGATATGAATGGTGGAGGTCTCGAACAAAAACGATGGTGCACGACTTGAATGGGGTGTTGGGCGAGTGAGATAAAACGTCGGTCGAGTGGGAGGTCTCACGTTCTGAAGTCTCTGCATCAACTGCACATACCTCCTCCACACCAGATAGTTGCTCGAACTCCTCTGGTCTATCCGTTTCTCTGTGGGAGTCTAGCAGATTCTTGCAGCAAGTGGTCTCCTCATGTAGGAACCCTTCTTCTCCTTCCTTGGTCAAAGCATTCTTGAGATGGTCCTCCTCAGCTAATTCCTTCAACAACTCGTCAGCCAACTGATCCATCTCTTCAATATAGAAGACTTGTCCTCTTATTGCTGGTTTCTTTAAGGTATCCTTGATTTCAAATTTCATAGTGAAGTCGTCCCCCAGATTAAGATCAATATTTCCATTTCTGACATCAATGATGGCTCCAGCAGTCGCTAGGAATGGTCTTCCTAATATCATAGGATCTTTTGGTTCTTCATCCATTTCCAGAACCACAAATTCGGTTGGCACTTCTAAGTCTCTAATCTTGACAGGTAAATATTCTAAGATACCATGTGGAAGTCTCATTGTGCTATCTGCAAGGATGATGGAGATGTCGCAACCTTTAAACCTTGTAAAACTCAACCTCTTAGCCACAGAGAGTGGCATAAGATTAACTGAAGCGCCAAGATCACATAGACACCTATCAAAAGACATAGGTCCAAGGGAGCAAGGTAGAGTGAATGATCCAGGATCTTTGAGCTTCTTGGGTACAATCTTCTTCTGAATGATTGCACTGCACTCAAGACTTAGTACGGACATGGCTTGAACTTCTTTTGATCTCTCCATCACTAAGTCGTTGAGGAATTTCTGGTAGTGAGGAACAAGTGCGAATGCATCCAGCAATGGCATCCTCAATTCAATCTCCTTGACTTGTTTTTCGAACAGAGTTTTATACTTCTCACTAAGCTGCTTCTTAAACCTCACAGAAATGGTAGAGGTGGCTTGTATGGTGGACGAGTGAATCTCACAGGTTTATCCTTGGGAGCAGTGGGTTCTTTAGTAGCTTGAGGATCAGATTGCTTGGCTGACTCAATTGGATCCTTGAGCACCTTGACGGGATCCTTTATCTGAACTTCATCTTGAAGAAAATTCTCCCCATCTAAACTCTCATTGTCCTCAGTGAGCCGTACATCTACATCTTGGGTGGTGATAGCATGGATAGTAGCATAGTCCTTGGGGTTTTGAACTACTTTTCCAGGGAATTGGCCAGGCTTTGGTGCCGAAGTGGAAGCGGATTGGCCAGGCTTTGGTTCCATATACCTTATCTTCGAATTCAGAGCTTCAAATTTGACGTTCAGATTATTATATGAACATTCCATCATTTGACTAAGGTCAGCAAACTTCTTAGCGGTATCCATAGAACCGCTAGCTTGGTCCTGAAGAAGTTGTTGCATCATTTGCTTCATTTCTTGATCTGGGGCTGTAGTAGGCTGAACTTGTTGAGGGCGGAATCCTGGTGGTAGTCCTGAGGGAGCCTGATAACCCTGCTGGATTTGTTGTTTAGGAACGAATCTTGGATTGTAAGGCACATAAGGTTTTTGTTGCCCTTGCTGTTGTTGTTGAGGTGGATACACCTGATCTTGTGGATTGGCAACGTTGTTACTTCGGTAAGAGAAATTGGAGTTTGCCTTGTATTGGTTGTAACCTTTGTTGTACCCACCCTGATTCTGGACATAGCTGATCTCTCAGTCTGCTCACCCTCCCCATATGGAACTTGGAAAGGATCATCCTCAGATACAAAGTAGATGCTCCTCTGCTGGCTTAGCAAGGTACGGTCAAGCTTCTCATTGACATTCTTGAGGTCTTTCTTGTACTTCTCCTCAGACCCAGCGTCGCCGCGAACTGTGCGGTCATAGTCTTCATTGTAGTTGCCGTCAGACTGAGCGAGATTCTCCACCAGTTGCCATCCTTCCTCAACGTCTTTGTTCAGGAAATTACCATTAGAAGCAGTGTCAAGCAGCATACGGATCTTTGGTAGTAAACCACGGTAGAGAGTACTCAGCAGTGACTCGTTGCTGAAACCATGGTGTGGACACTGGCTATGGTAACCCTTGAAACGCTCCCAGGCTTCACAGAATGATTCTGAGCTCTTCTAAGTGAAGCTGGAAATCTCATTCCTGAGACGTGCTGTTCTGGAATTTGAGAAAAACTTGGCCAATAATGCTTTCTTGCAACCATCCCAAGTGGTGATTGATCCCTTGGTAAGGTTTTTCTCCCATTGATGAGCCTTGTCTCCCAAGGAGAATGGGAAGAGGCGCAACTTGTAACCATCCTCACTCACGCCGTTGATCTTGGTGAGACTGCACAGGTGGTCGAACTTGTCCAAGTGGTCAAGTGGGTCCTCCATAGGCAACCCGTGAAACTTGTTTCCTTGGATCATGGAGATCAGACCACTTTTGATTTCAAAGTTATTGTTCTGCACGGCGGGAGGGACGATCCCAACACGCTGAGTATGAGTGTTCGGTGCATCCCCAACACCAATGTTTCGCGGTCCCGGATATGGTCCATTCGGTTGTTCCATTGTGACGGGTGCGGGATGATCAGTGAGTTGACGAGCTTGTCGTGGTCTTTGTAACCGATTGATATCGTCGATAGCAGGAAGGAGGTTCTGATGTCCTCTTGATCTGGTGTGCATGCAACGTTGCAATCAACAGGTTCCTGAGATGCAAAACAAACAAGCAGACAACCAAAACAAGTCAGTACTCAGAATGAGAAGTGGGATAGAACTTAATCTTGCAAAACTTGAAATATTAAATGTAGCAAAATGAATCCCAAATGGCAACGACGACAAATTGATACTAGGATTTTTGTGTGTCTATCCTAGCAGGTTCAATTAACCTTATGCAGTTGTAGTACTTAAGGTGTCAATCCAGTTGGGAAACTTTACTATCACTCAAGATGCAATCAAGGAATCACAAGTTAAGCCAATATAAAAGAGTGTTTGTCTAACAGTCCTAGAATGATGACAATACAAAACGGAAATGTGTTCTAGAACTAGAAATGCGAATGTATGACAGGAAGCGAAAATGAATGAAAACAAAAAACGAGTCTAAGCATGAACTAAAAGGCAAGACACGAAACAATCTCAGGAATGTAATAAATATCAGGAAGAAAGAGGTCCTAAGGATGAAAGTAATTGATGTCGGTGAAGTCTCCTAGTCTACAAAGTGTTTAACATGCCACAAGCAATCTATCCCTAGACAACGAACAACATCTCAACTTAGCTAATCCAATCTCTTGGTAAAAGCTACTCACACTCAACCATTTCCATACCCAGTTCTCGCTAGAGAAACATGGTTGAGCAGGCATGACAAACAAGTTCGTTCATGTCAACAAACATCCTAGACAACTAATCTCTTAGGCTAGGAACGTAAGTCTCTGACAATGGTTGGTCAGACATTTCATCAAACACCTTTTGGGTGTGGAAATGTCTCGAACCTAGTCCCAATTGATCAGAGAGAAACTAGCATTTCTAACACTAGTCCAGAAGGGAATCATAAAAATCAAAGCTTAAACACTCTACATCCTAAGATCCTCCACCTAATCTATCCCATCCTCAAGAACTACTACACTACTCAGATCCAAATATCATCATCAACAATACAAACTCAGAAAATATTGAAACAAGCATTCTTAGATAGATTAAGAAGTAAAGAAAAACTTGTAAAAGAAATCAAATGAAAATACTGAATAAACTCAAAGGTGTCGAAATACAAGGTCTGAGAACGTTTTTTTGGTGGCTAGCGTCAAAACCCTCTGGGAAAGAAAACAATACGAGAATAAAAGATAAGATGTCTCAGCAAAGACTTAACAAAATTTATATATAGTATTCCAACATGGAAAGCCCTAAAACTTAAAACGACAAGGTAAAGCGTCGGTTCGGTAAACTCCTGAAGCGTGTGAAACCAAACGTCTTTCTTCCCGACATGTGCGATCGAGTTCATGCGCGTCGAATGGAATGCAATGTCATCATGGCTCGGACGGACGGCTGAAGAGCGTGGCGGGAGAGCATGGCTCGATCAGACAAGCTGGAGTGCGTGGCGGGGGAGCATGACTCGATCAGACAAGCTGGAGTGTGTGGCGGGGGAGCATGGCTCGATCAGACAAGCTGGAGTGCGTGGCGGGGGAACATGGCTCGATCAGACAAGCTGGAGTGCGTGGCGGGGGAGCATGGCTCGAGCGTGGTGTATACACATCCACTAAAATGATGATAACTCTTGAACCACACCTCCGATTGGCTTGAAATAAACGGCGTTGGAAAGAT
>NC_025690.1:6966193-6990491 GCF_000633955.1 Camelina sativa | reverse complement strand
ATATAGTAGTCCAACATGGAAAGCCCTAAAACTTAAAACGACAAGGTAAAGCGTCGGTTTGGTAATCTCCTGAAGCGTGTGAAACCAAACGTCTTTCTTCCCGTCATGTGCGATCGAGTCCGTGCGCGTTGAATGGAATGCGTGGCGGGGGAGCATGGCTCGATCAGACAAGCTGGAGTGCGTGGCGGGGGAGCATGGCTCGAGCGTGGTGTATACACATCCACTAAAATGATGATAACTCTTGAACCACACCTCCGATTGGCTTGAAATAAACGGCGTTGGAAAGATAACTCAATTCCCTACAACCTTAATGAAGACGTTGAAAGCTAAATCCCACTCGAGTGGAACGGCTCGAACGGATGGCTCGGTTGACGCTTCCTGGAGATGGGTCGGTTGACGCTTCCGGGAGTGTTGTGGAGCGGATGAGTCGAGCGATGTGTTCCCGACGTCTCCTAGATATCTGAAATACTCCAAAATGCACCATATATGCAAGGATGATGCAAGAACTACCTAAACATGCAAAGTGTATAGAAGTGACTAGAAAATGAAGCAAAACAATGTGTTATTCTAGCTAAATGCATGATAAATATATGCTAAGGAGAGACAAAATATAGACATATCACGCTGCATTGGGGGTTCACCATGGCGACGCTTGTTCCGTTCACACCAGATAGCATGAACTGTAGCTTGAAAAAACAAACAAAGAAGATAGCAGGAGGTCCCAGTGAAAGTGGAACTGGAGAGAAGGGAGATGATCCGTGGAAATGAAGTCGTGTAATGGTGGAGAAGAAGTTTCCTTGTTAACACTACCCATACCCAAGAAGAATAAGGACAAGAGAAGAAAAGATGTTCCACCGTTTCAACTGGTGCTTGGCAAAAAACACAAGAGGATGATACGCTTCTGCCCCACACAGCCATGCGATCGCCTGTTGTGAGCCTTTTCCGCACTACAAGCCAAAGAATGAAAGAAAATTTAGGAACAGCATCAGAAAACCATATGGCCTTAGTCCATGGCACCGGAGGTCGAGATTGGCGGAGTTGCAACCAAGTTTCTGATGTAGAAAAACAAGGGAGAAAGTTGTCATTGGAGTGCCTCCATAAAGCCACATCTCCCTCTAGGGAAATGCCTCTAGTGCGGAGGGTGGAAATTTCTTCTTCTATGGCATTCAAAGCAGCCGCCCTGTGTTGACGACGGCAGTGAGAAGCAAGGACTGAGGCAACAGTAGTCGAGGAGGAAATCCCAAGAGCAATAAAACCACAGTTACCAACGACATCAAATAACTGACCCATGGAACACCAATGATCATACCAGAAGGAAATTTGAAGTCCACTCTTAACCTCAATGGATAGGAAAACTTTGGCCTGGGATCGATATTTCAGCAATTTCTTCCACATCCAACTACCAAGAGTAGTGGCATTACTTACAAACCAAAACGAAGACGACCTTATCAGCTCTCGTTTGACCCAGTTTACCCACAAAGATTGGGTGCCTGAAACAAGACGCCAGATGAGCTTAAAACAATTGACCCTGTTAGCCTCTGTTAACGACTGCAAACCAAGTCCTCCCTCTAATTTTGGTGAACAAACATCCTTCCATGCAACTTTGCTTTTCCTCATGTTTAGTTCTGGTCCAGACCTAAGAAATGCAGAACAAAGCTTTTCAATTTCCTGGATACAAGCACTCGGCAATCTGAAAGCCGAGATCCATAAATTTGTAAGACTATAAATCACCGAGCTGCAACTGCAATCTGCCTGCAAAAGATAAGAATCGATTCTGCCAAAAACTTATACGTTGCCTTATTTTCTCGAGGAGAGGAAGACAATCTGCCAAAGACATCCTCTTAGTCATCAGAGGCAAACCCAAATACCGAACAGGCAACGATCCACACTCAAAAGGAAACCGGGACAAAACCTCAGTCCTCAGACCTGACTGAGGTTTTGACGATCTCATAGTTGAGACTAACAAAAAGGAGTTTATGATGAGGTTATAAGAGAAGGGAATGACATACCACTTGTTGGATGGGGAGCTCAACTTACCAGTTACCATTATGGAACAAGCTTTTCTAGACGCATAAAAGGTTTTTTAGCTTTATCTTTTAACTCAATGATGATTGGTTTCCAGTTATTAACCCGGGTTGTGGACGCATATATATTTGTATCTTTTTTATTCAACTTATAAATGACTGCTTATATCATTCCGAAGAACTATATTAAATTAAGACGTAGATCGATGAACATTTAAGTAAGATTGAATGGCTAAAATTTATAAGATTTTAAAGAAGAAATCCTACTATATTTTACAAGTTGTTTATCTGTTTTGTAAACAAAATATGGATTTATTTTTTTTTCAAAATAAGGAAAAATGAATCTACAATACTGTTCTACATCATATATCAGATACAAAGAATGATGTTTAGCGTACAATTATCTCATATCATTGAGGTGGCTTTATAACACACTCACATAAACTCACTTGTAATGTAAACATCACCAAACATGTCCAGGACAGTATGTATATATGTATCCCAAACTGGATCCTGTCCGAGTTCAGAAGTACGAATCAGGTCAAAAGCGCGATTTTGTCGACGTGATCCCTTTACATAAGAATCAAGAAAGAAAAGAAAGCGATGAGAAGTATAATGAATGGCGAGGTTGCAAGGTTTGGAGTAGCGTTCGGAAGCCATGGATAAGAGTCTGGAGATGGCATGACGCAGTTATCACCATTGAAGTAAATGCGCCTCGGAAACCCCCATCCTTTCTCGAATGTGAACTTTGACGGGTCCTTTCGGAAGAGAAGCTCAGACTGTACATTGCCTACGGGACCAGCTTGGCTCAACAGATCGTTGTAGAACTTGACTCCCCAAAGCATGGCCGTGTCATCTGCAATATGTGATCGAAAAGATGGGAATAAGAGAAAGAAATATTGGAAATGAGAAAATTGTAAGGAACTTACTTATGTCAGCGTAAGGAGTAAGAGGTTTGTAGTTAAAGCTGAAAAGCTGAGTGATATTGTCAAAGTTGGGATGCTGAACGACTAAGTTCCACTGCGAGTAGTTCATATTGTAGTTAAAGTTTGTGATTGCCACCTTCACTCGCCAGTACTCTTTGTAGTTAGTTTTGACATGCCAATGAACTCGGATGGGACACATATGCTTCGTACATTGTAAAAGTGGTTCGAGGCTGTTCTTCCTTGAAGCTGGTACTACCGAAGCTATCTTCGGGCTGTCACAAGACATGAATCATAAAATTAACAAAACAAAAATATAACTAAACCAAGATTGAGTTATTTAGAGATAAGGAACTTACTCGACACATGAACCAGGTTGAGAACTATTTTGACATCCACAAGAACAAGTTGGGCATGGTACTATAGTTTCATTGTAGAAAGATGAGAGTGAGACACAACAAGTCGGAGTTTTCCGTGCTAGAAACTGTGAGTACGTGCACGTAATGTTCCATGTAACTAACGAAGGAAAGTAACAGGAGAGGTTGAATTAGAAGCAACAAAATATGACTTATAAGGAAACATTATATGCAAAAAAAAAAACACAAAAGTTAAACTTACACAAGGCCTGAGTCTTTCTTCGTTTATCCGCAGAAATGAATTTGCTAGGCTTAACGATTTGCGCAGGTCCGCAAGTGTAACCAGGTCCTGGTCCCTTCAAAGTGACGTTCCTAGGCGCTCTAACCGTCGTATTAGTCGTTCCAGATTGACCAACACTAATCTGAAACGAAGAAATCGCAGTTGCTGGATCTTGTGCCCACGAGCTAATCACACCGCCTCTACAACAGTTGGATATCTGTTGGGTGTAAGGAGTTCCCGGTAACAAGTCAACAATGGTTGGAGTTTTCTTGCAACAATGAGGAATGTTACCCTTGAACTTAGAACAATCTCCTTGTTCTGTTGCTTGCGCACCAACCATACTCCATATAACTTCCTTCTTCCTCCAACTCCATCCTAATTGCCACCCGGGCGCTTGAATGTGACGGTATTGTTGGAAATTGAAGATTGTTACAACAGCCTGCAGCCAAAATGCATTGGATAATGGTAATCATTAAAGGAAACATTTGAAACACGATTTATCCTATAACATTGGTGACTTTAGTAAGTCAAGTGCTGAGAGTTCTTACCACATAACCATCAGGAGTCCAGGACATAATATCCCATTTTATGGTAATGTTTCCAGTTGGATCAAGTGCATCATAAGCTTCTGTGTTAGAAAGGTTATACCAAATAGGTGAGGTCACAACCAGAAAACAGAACCAACCCATAAAGACACACACACACACAAACAAACAAAAACAAAAAATTCTTATCAATTGGTTAAAGATATTAGAAAAGATTAAAACCCAACAATTAAAATTTAGATAAACCCCAAACTATCATCTCATCATCGTCATCATCAATCATCATAAGTAGATCATTTCAAGGGATTTCACAGAATAAGAAGCAATTCTTGTTTTATTGGTGCAACCTCGCAGAATTATGAATTTATCAGAGACAAAAGTGTAAAACAAGAAACTTACTCTTCTTTCTGACAGAGCATTGAAAACAAACCTGTTGTAATGAAACTGTTCCAAGAACAGAGAAACAAAAGCAAAACCGAGATTCTTGAGAAGTAAATGACCATTTCTCTGATCTCTGAGCAAAACAGTTTCTTTGATCTCTCCCGCCGGCGGAAACTTCTCGAAGATGTGAGAAAGAGAGGAGAGAGAAGAGAGACAGAACAACTGGCTTAGTTTAAAGTTAAAAACTTATAGAAGCACTTAAAGCTAAAAGTTTCTAGTTTTAATCGGTCTTCATTAGCTTACGTTTTATACAGTTTATAGATAAACTAAACCAAAAGAAGAAATGTAATTACTATTTTTAAATAGTTTGAATAAGCATACGTTACAAAACTTACAGTAATCTTGTGAAACAAAACTTCAATCTTAGCTGGCTTGCAAATATAGTTTCAGAATTTTTTTTGTTTAGAGAAAAAAAAAAACTAAATCTGAAGGTAGAGCCGGTCAAGTTACGCCTAAAAAAATCTAGTGATATGATAAATTAATAATAGGAAAAATCTTACACTCAAATCAGAATTTCTATTAATGATATAAAAATACAGAAAATATTATCATGTTCAAAGCTGTGGTTTTTGGCTGATATATTATTATAGTTTATATTTTTTGGTTAACTTATAAAATCAGTTTATAAAGCTAACAAGAAAAAACTTACAAAAACAAAATGAAGTTTGCTAATTTTCAAGGTATCAAATTAAATCGTATAAATTATAAAGTGAAAACGAAGACTAGACTTACAACATAATATTTTATTTTTATTCAACTAAGAAATATTTAAAATATATATTTTAGTGGCTTTCAGCTACAGCTACTACTACTAATCTATTTGCAAAAGTACAGTTGTTTCGAGAAAAAGACGGCAACGTTTGTCACATCGTTTTGGGTCCAGCAGAATCTAGAACCTTAATTCTTTTGTGTTTTCATTCGTCTGTCATAGAAAAAAACATCACCGCGTATTAACATAGAACTAGGCTGCCTCGTCACAAGCCGTGTCATATATGGGCTTCAAATTCGTGAATTGGGCCAAATTCGTGTCATTTATATCTTCAAAGCTTAATTAAGAGTTAAATCTTATTTTTTAAACTTTTTTAAAACAAGATACAGTATTATGAAAACTAAATTGATATCAATCAAATCTAAACATAAGGGCATATTTCATAATAATAAATAATTTAAAATTAGTAGAGATTTTTGGTACTAAATCTAAAGAATATAACCTTCAATATCCTAAATTTAGTAATATAAAATATATTCACTTAGTCAATATAAATTTAGATATGCTTTTATTTCGGATTTCTTATTATGTAAAATATGGATGATATTCAACAAATTTGACTTGATCACCAAAATATTCTGGATTTCCTCCTATATATCTAACCTACTATAACCTCTCTATAAATAAGTTTTAACTAACAAAAGAAATATCACAAATACATTTGACCTTTTTCAACGATATATGAAAGTCATTCCAGAAATCAATGGTTGTTTCATTTGTCTATCTCAGAGATTTGAGTACTTTTACAAAACTTTGTATTCAAGCAAGTTTAAATCATCTCAGGAGCATGAGGAGTCTCCTTAGACTTAATAATGTCTCCATGAATGCAAGATTTTAACTTGCATGGGTACACAGTTTTGGAACTGATCTCAACTAAACTAAGTATCATACGTTTTTTTTTATCTATCCATAATTTGTTAGCCATGTTTATATGCCTTCACAAAAAATTTCTCATTTCCTATTTTCTTTCCTACGTATATATTTTTTTTCATTTTCATTAGAAATTTTTTCTTCCTAGTTATGTGAATTTGTATTTTAATAGCTATTGTCAACCTCACAATTCGTTGAGATCCGGTTTGTATAACATGTTTTAATCTCTTAACGAAATTGAAGTTTCACTGATTCAATATGTCTTATATATGTATAACGTTATGTGCATTAAATACGATCAACATGTGTTTACTCAATCGACACTTTTACATTTTAATCACAAGATCATCATTAAACACACATAATTAAGAAGAAAATTAAAAGAACTAGTTAGACTGCACGTTTGCATCTCTGGTAGTAAGTACAAGTTGATCCTCTTGGATTAACAGTTCCTATGCAATTACCGGCGATTCTACCATCACAAGTCGGCTGTTTCTGCAGAGTTTCGTAGCTTAAATACCTTCGTTGTTGTAGAATCCGCCTCACCACAGCCTCAACTCCTCCCTCATCATCCTCTATTCCCGCGGTTATGCATTCTTTGATGGTGTCTCCTGGGGCACATCCGTTATATCTCAAGTCGCTAGTGACTTTTCTGGCCGATGTGGTTGTCGAAGCCTCCACGAGGAGAAGGAGGAGAAGAGAGACATTGAAGAAGATCGAATAGGAGAAAAATGATTTGGTCATGTCTTAAGCTAAAAGTTTGGAGATGTGGATTGAACACAAAGATAATATATAACTCTCTCATCATATGTATGCAACATTAGTTTATTTATTTATAGTAATCATGTTCATATTAATTATTGTCTTGTTGGTCTAATACTTGCGGTTGGGGATTGACTTCAATTGTTATATAGTTGGTTTGGTTAGACACCCAGGTAATAAACACAATCGATTGCGACAAGGATGAATGTATTATTATTTATATCTTTTTGGACAAGGATGAATTGATTTCCATGAATCTTTACAAACATTTTATAGTGGCCTATACATTATTGATTATTATAGGGTTCACTTTGGAGGAATTGTAAAGCATTGACTATCAGAAATTGAAAGTAATGTTTGTTGCGAAGTTTTATAGTATCCTTATCCTTCTGCATATATGCCAACTTGATTCACAGCTTCTATGATCCTCTCTCAAAGGAATCTCATACATCAAATTAGTTCATAAATACCAAAAAGAGAGCAAGCCCATGAAACCCTCTAGAACATATATAATGAAACAAATTTTGTAGTCTATGTCCCAGTAGAGTCATTTTTATGAACAATTTATTACTGGTAAAACAAGAACAAAAAAAAGAGAAATACAGACATAACCTTAGAAGTATACAAAAGAAACAGAGACAAAATCACAAAATGAAACAAAAAAAAATACAAAGGGCAGAGAGATCTCATGAGCCACTTTAGAACACCTGTTAGTGAATATGATAATGAAGATACTTGTGAGAAAGGTGTTAAGTAGGGGTGATCCTGGCTATCTCAAGTAGAAGTTTATGTAAAGCTTGTGGCTTGGAGAAGAAAGGAGCATGGTCAGAGCCTTTTAACCGGTAAACTTTTTCAGGTGGACTACTATTGATCATGTTTTCTTGGAGAGTCACTGGTATGGCATTGTCTTCTAGCGTCTCTATGTAGTACCGTCTAACTGATCCGTAGTTAGCATCTGAGAGAGAGAGTTTCTCAAGAACCGGCGCAAATGGGATTGACCTTATTGATACAGAAGCCAATGCAACGTCCTTTGAAGGGCTTTGGTTAAACAAAAGGTCTTTGAGAAGAGATTTGTCTAAGTCAATTGCGGTTGGAGGGTTTTCATTACCATTTGTGTAGATAAAAATCTGTGCTTTCCTCATTAAATCGTTCTGACCAGCCTACAATGTGTGTGTGTCATAACCACAGTTAATAAATGGCGCGGGGCAAAGACTGAAACAGGAGAAGAGATAAGTGAGAAAGCAAACCTTAAGGGAGAACATATCGAGTGTGCTTTGACCGTTGGTTAACATTGCTGCAGCGAGGTAAACCGCTTTTGAAATCTTTGAAGGAAACAGTTCCATTGCATAAGATATACAAGCTCCACCAAAATCGTGACCGACCAAGATCACCTGCAATTTTTACACACAACATTTTCAAGATTTCGAAAAAAGAAATTGGAGGGGAGGTGTGGAAATGGATGCAGTCAGAAACAGAACCTTCTCTCTTATGGGAAGCTTTCCGAGAACATCGGTAAGTGGCTTCACATACTGAGACAAACTGGCAATGCTATTTATGTTGAATGAGTTAATACCGCAACCAGCTAAGTCTATAGCGGTAACTTTGAAACCATCTTCCTCAAGAAGTGCAATGGTTTTGTACCAACACCAAGCGCCAAATCCTCCTCCATGGATGAGGACAAAATGGTTTGTTTCTAAGTCATCTAGCTTCACACCCTACTCATAGACCAGGAAAAAAAAATGAATTAACTTCCACATATAGAATGAACCCAAAATGTATAAAATCATTTCCTAATTTGCAGAATGGTTAGGTTTGTTTGGACCTTAGGAAACACACAAATTGAGTCATCAATACGAGATTAAGATGAACAGATTGTCAAACATAAATGAACAGAACAACACATGAAGAGGATGTTTCCAAGTTTGCATCATTAAGATAATACTTTCAACATTACCTATTTCAGAATATAGTCTCATATTGTCACCACAATCACACCATTGATCATAATCACACCAAATATAGAGCCACCTCTAATACAATACTTAAAAGACTTACATTGCTCTGCAACAACTAAATCAGTTGAGCCAACTAGAATTATAGAAACTATAGAATATAACAATCCAAGACGCATCATTAAATGCCTGTCGAATTAAAGTGACAGTGAAGAAGAAGTAAAGAACCTGATTAAGAAACTGGTGAGGCTGTAACAGAGGATCTGTAGAAGACCTTGACCTCGAACTCGAGCTACGAGGCAACTGATTCTTCTTCGAACAAGAACCAGGATAACGCTGAGACGCCGACCGATCAAACGGCAAAGATCCTCCGCCGTTCTGCTGTCGGAACAAGATAGCAGCAGCAGCAAGAGCGTGTTCTTGAATCACAGCGTCTTCGAACTTGTTGTCTCTTCTAGAAGAAGAAGAAGACCTGACCCGGTTGCTATTAAGACCCGACCTGGAACCGGTAGAAGATTGTCGTTTCGTGATGGGTCGTTTCTTTTTCACGGGTTTAGGCGGAGCAAACAAAGAACAGAGATTTCCCATTGTTTGAACATGAGAGAAGAAGAAGAGTGTGAAAAAAACTTAAAAAAGGTTTGAGCTTTATGGAGTTGTTTTTTTAGAGAGAGAGAGAGAGTGTGACGTGGGGGATTCAAGTGAAAGTGGAATGAGAGAAGCTGGCAACTTTTTAATGGCTTTCTCGGAGAGTCTATAAGGGGAGAGAGGGACCATTGCTTTAAGGGAAAAGTGCTTTGGACCATCTCCATTCCCCAATGTAAATTTGAAATGTCACAATTTTTTTTTATGTCACTTTTGAGTTCTATTTTGAAGATTGTAAATTTAGCAATTGAACTGATGTAACTGCTCTACTGGAAGGGGGAAAATAATTGTTTCCACATGATTTTGGCTATGTTATCACATACATCCTTAATTTCACAAAGAGTATTATTCTAATATTTTTTTTTAACAAAAATGTTATTCTATGTTTTCAATGCATCTATTAAACTAAATTTTCTAATTATTTTTTTATTAAATAAAGTCATATATGTATATTTTGATGTTTTTTTTAATTTCTATGAAATATATCAAAATGATACTCTTGAAATAGAGGAAATTCCCTATATATTAATAGAGAAGCACTCTCACAAAAAGCTGAGGTGTCGCGCTCACAGAGCTCCTATACATTTTTAATAAATGCTCTTACTTCTCATTCTTAATAAATCACGATTAGTTAATAGTTTTTAAAATCTTGTTAGTGTAAATAATAATTTATTTATAACTAAACATTAATTTTTTTCAAAAAATTTGTATGAAAATTTTATACGATTAATCTTTTTGATACAAAGGAAAGAGTGTAATAAGAAAGAAGGAAGGAGGAGTAAATATTTTTGTAAAGACTTTTTATTCATCATTACAAGATAAAAACCGATTAATAATTACAAATCTAGACATGAATTTATCAAGTCCCAAATTTTACCTACTTACTATTTTAGAACTCCAATTATACTTCTTTGGAAATGGTAAATTTAACCTAAAAAGTTTATGGAAGAAAAAAGACTAAGGCCCTGGTTGGCAACCCAATTTTAAAACTTTAAAAATGTTTAAAGTCTTAAAAGTCATTTTTTTGTCAATCATATTTTTTTGACTTTTATTTTTTTTAAAGCATTGAAAGCAACTTTTTTTTTACTTCCTTGTTTTTCTCTTTTTTTAAAAGCGTCAAAACTCATGTTTTAAAACTAAATAATTTAAAAATCATTTTTTCTCCATTTTATATTTAAAAGCTCTCCAAAAGTATATATAAATATTTTATATATTTTCTTTTTATAAATTAATTATTCTTATTTTTTTCTCTTTCTTTTAAGATCCATTTCAATAATAAATTTTATTTTTTCATCATGAACACTAATAATACTAAAAATAGTTTATGAAATTCATGATTAATAATAGAATAACATTCAAATAATGCATTGATTAGGTTAATAGATTTTTGACTGCTGATATAACTACTCAATAAAAAAACATTCAAAACAATTAAAAAGACTATTGATATTTGCCAGAATAATCAATCAAGAAATCACATATTTGATTGACTTATATTTTTAAAATTTTTAATTTATCATTAATAAAATTTATTTTATCATTAAAGTGCTATATAAATTAATTTTTGACATAATATATATTTATTATTAATAATTATAATAATAATAAAAATGACAGCTACAGATTTAAAAGTTGTTGGTAAACAATCAGATTTTAACAGTTAAAGTTTCTACAGTCACATAACCTACAGCCAAATTCTCTACAGCTAAAATTTTTAAGTCAAAATTTGTACAGCCATAAGTAACAGCTGTTACCAATGACAGCCTAAACTTTTTTTAATTGCGAGCGCAACTTACTCGTGGCTATCCACTTACAAAGACAAAGCACCCTTGCACATTGAGGTTCATTACGAAATATGAAAAAGACTACTAAAATCACACTTTTGTTCGATATATGATCATCACAGGATCAAAATTTTGTTTGGACCACCACTATATAAAAAATAAAAGTAATTTTTAGTTAGGATAATCAGATCCCGAGGCATATATAAGTAATAATATATCAAGATATGTAGATGCTAAGTTATCATCATCACATAACACATGCGAATTCCCTTGCAATGGCATTGCAATATGTACACAATCATTGGGATAAGTCAAGTGTTTAAAAAAGTTAGTGGAAAATTTTGACCAATATGGCTACTTTAATTTGTCTCTCCGTCGAGAAAATATAACTTTGATATAAATCACATTATAAACTTTGATATGAAACATTTAGGGTCTAAATGAAATTTTTAAAAAATAAAAATATTTAATCTACAATCCTATATTTTTTTTTTTCATCACTGAACTATTTTGTAAGATAATATCTTAGCATCAATTGCAAAAAGCAAATCTAACAGGGTACACGTCAAAAAATATAAGAAAAAGAGACAAAGCAACATCATTGAGATCAAGATTAAAAATTAATGCATGAGCGTTTCTGACAGCGTTTTAACCCACCCTTTATCTGCTGCTTATGAGTACAGACCTTACGCTACACAAGGAAAAGAAGAAGTTGGAGAAGGGGTAACAACTTGTACGCTTCCGCTTTGGATATTGAGAGGGCTCCCACCAGTTGATAGGTCAGCCCAGAGCCACAATGAACTTGTAGTGCTACGTAGCAAGTCAGATGCATAGCCATCCCACAAATTATAAGGGCCGCAAGCCGAAAAGTCTTTAGAACCAATTATCTTTAATGAATCAATGAAATTTAATAAACCTGATTGTATGTAGGTTCTTGTAGTTACTTACCACTAAACTAATATTTTACTGATTTAGGAGCCGAAAAACTATTTATCAGAATCCGACCGTAAGCAGCTGCTTCATGAGCATGTGGGTCACAAGAAAGTGCGAAGATGTGTTATCGTAATATGTTTAGAATAAGAGAATAATTGATTATGTTTGTATTAAAAGTAGGATATTTTAGTTTCTATAGTTTAATTTATTACAATACACAAAATATGTCAAATACAAAAAAAAACACTTGATTTATCTGTTCGGCTATTGTTGTAAATAAATTTACACAAAACAAAAATTTTAATTAATAAATTTTTTTACAAACCTAAGTACTTAACCAGTTTCACCAATATTTATGTTTTTTTATTTTTATAAAGAATAGTTAAGTCATATAATTATCAGGAAAACTAATTAAAATTATGAAAACTGTGATTTCAAATATCAAAGTATTCAAAAATTATTTTTTAAAAAAATAATCATGATAGATATTTTTATTAAATTATGTAACCATGTGAAGAAAAAATAAAAAGTCCTCAAATTTACCTTGAGTTTTTTTAATTTATGTAAAATGGTGTGAGCAAAATAAAATTTAAAAACTTCACTTTCAAATGGTGATCGATCACAACAAAACTTACTACATTATTTTCGAACAATGTTCTTTTTTTTTCTTTCAATAAAGTGAATTAATACCATCTATTTGGGCTTTTCAAAACTTGGGGCCGAATCACACCGGCTCTAACCAGTGCTATAATCTAATTAAACAACTGTTTAAACTAGAATAACCAACTCCACGACCCGACCCGACTCGAATCAGACGACACGAGACGAGAGGAGAGAGATCTAAAGCCCCCACAAAAAAAGTTACGTCTAAATCGGGCCGACGGTCTATTTTCCATGAGAACTATTGTATCGAGTCAAATAAAACCCAAACTTTGATCTCTATCTATATATCTCCGAAAAAAAAGTTCGAAGGCTAATTCTCTCTGAATAAAAAGTTCAAAACATGTATCTCCCCGAATTAATAGTTCGAGATCTATTAACCCACAAACCCGAGTTATATTGGTTTCTTGTTTGTTATACCGACGATTATAGAACATAAACCAAAGAAAACCAGATTTTGACCCAATTCTAACTTAAACCCAATTAAAACCCAATTCTAACAATATTGTTTATTGTTTGTTATGTTACCTTTTTTTTGTTGAGATTAGGGATCTGGGTTACGAAAATCTAAGGAGGAATCGTTCACGGGTCGAGGCCGAGGCAGCGAAAGTACCAGCCTTCTTTGCAAGATCCAAAAGCGAAAACAGAGGATGCGGACAGAGGAAGGAAAAAGCTCGCCCTTTTGATTGAAAGGGAGAGCATAAACTTACCACCGTTCGGATTAGGTTCCACCATTCACAAACGATTCACACAAAAGAAAATTTGTTTATTTAAAAAAAAACACGGAGGAGATCGAGATTTTAAGATCACGGAACAAAGAACAATTAGGAGAAGGAGAAGTTTTTTTTTTGTTGGTGGTGGGTGAAGCAGAGGGAGGTGTTTTTGATATAATAAAAAGGAGAAAGAATTTGATTTGTGATGATGATGAGCTAAGAGAGGCGAAGGGATATGTTATGTTATATAAGTAATGTTAGTTAGGGTTAGGGCTTTTTCGGGAATTTGCGAAATCGGTGTGTTTATTGTTTGTTATGTTACATCAACTAAGAGTTATATGATATACATAGTCTTTGAGAAGCGAAATCGGAGATCAGAGTCGTGGGGTTTTTCATGCCGGTGATCGTGATTTGCTCAGTCTCGGATTCTGATGAGAGTCGAACGGAACAGAGGACGTGAAATATTGTTTAGGTTTTAATTGGGTTTAAGTTAGAATTGGGTTAAAATCTGGTTTTCTTTGGTTTATGTTCTATAATCGTCGGTATAACAAACAAGAAACCACCATAACTCGGGTTTGTGGGTTAATAGATTTCAAACTATTAATTCGGAAAAATACATGTTTTGAACTTTTGATTCAGAGAGAATTAGCCTTCGAACTTTTTTTTCGGAGATATATAAATAGAGGTCAAAGTTTGGGCTCTATCTGACTCGATACAATAGTTCTCATGGGAAAATAGACCGTCGGCCCCATCTAAACCACTTAACTTCCTTCCTTGTCTCTCTGTGCAAAAAAATTTCTCTTTTCTTCTTTTTTCCACACATCCTTTCCTTGGGAACACCAAACGACATTCTAAAGCCGTCGTTTCATCTGCTCAGTACTCCTCAGATCCTTAAATTCTCTCCTTCTCCCCAATCATATAATCCCCACAAACTCAAGAAGAAGCTTCATCTCTTCAATTTTTCCAATTCATCGGTAAGTTTATTTTTTCCTCTCTTTTTTTTTTCTTCTTTAATCGGCGAATTTGTGTGTAATCTTCTTTAGTCTTCATGATTTTCACGAAATCTAGATCGATAAATTGTGTAGTGATACGAACATTTATCAGTTAATTTATGTTATTTTTTTTTTTTTTTATAATTCAGATCATCTTTAAATTAACGTGAGATTTGTGGTTTCAAAGACTCAGATTTTTTTTTTGTTCATTAAACGTTAATTATGTTTAATTAATCAAAATTGTTTATATTATTTTATTTTTTAAAATAATTTCTGTATATATAGTTTATTTTAATTTTGACATGTTAATAAATATATTTGTTACACTTTGGTCTTCACAGCTTCCACATTGAAGTAAAACTAGTGATGCGAATTCTGAGATTTTTTTGAAGAATGAGAGCAATTATTGAATTATCTGTTGAAGAGGAACCTGTGATTAAGAAAGCTAAAATGACTGGTAACGTAGAGAATACTTACGAGGTTCCTATTATGTTGTCTTCGCATACCGAAACAGCTGTTGAAGGGAATGTTGTAGTTCCTTTGTTAGATATTGAAGAGAAGAAAGAGACTTGTGTTGATGATGGAAGCTGCAAAAATGGCCAAGAAACCAAATCTAATGAGACAAAGATTGAGGAAGTTTCGGTGAATGATGCAAACATAGGAAAGCTTCCTGTTTTAGAGGTGGCTAAGAATGATGAAGCTCCTGGGGTAGAGGAGAAAGATATTTGTGTTGATTTGGGTGGAATCAGAGAAGAGTGTGGATCAAATCCATTGGTGTTAAGGAAAAAACTTCTTGTTCTTGATCTTAATGGGTTGCTTGCTGATGTAGTCTCTCCTCTCAAAGATGTTAAAGCAGACATTAATATTGGAAGAAGGGCTAGTGAGTTTTTAGATTCTTTTGTGAGTCCATTACCAATACTTATTAGATAGTATAACTTATATTAGTAATGCAATTGTTTTTGTTTGTCAGTTTTCAAGAGACCTTTTTGTGAAGAGTTTCTGAAGTTCTGTTTTGACAAGTTTGAAGTTGGTATATGGTCATCGAGAAAGCAGTACGACGTTACTCATATTTCGTCATTGACACTTTCATATATTTATTTATATATATATATATATATAGAGAGAGAGAGAGAGAGAGAGAGATCATATGATTGTTACTTCCATATTTTTTATGTATAATGGATATCACTTTTGTTTACTTGTCTTGCAGGAACAATGTTGTAAGAATTACTGACTTCTTGCTTGGTGATATGAAGAATAAACTGTTGTTCTGCTGGGTAAGGTGGTTCGGTTTCTCTGTTTTTGGAACGAGTGTTCTAATATTCATTCGGTTTTTGGTTCTGATATATTTTTGCAGGACATGTCTTATTGTGCTACGACGACTGTTGGCTCTCTTGAAAATAAGCACAAATATGTGGTGTTCAAGGATCTAAACCGGCTTTGGGAGAAACACGATCCAAATCTACCGTGGCAAATGGGTTATTACAACCAATCCAACACGGTTTTGCTTGATGATTCTCCTTACAAGGCTTTGCTTAATCCAGTAAGCTTTTTTTTTGCATCTTCTTTTGGTCTCTTTTACACAACAATTCTAGAGTCGTGTTGATGTTTTTTTAACTTCTTGAATGTCACAGCCATATACAGCGATATTCCCTCATTCATACAATCATCAGAACAAGACAGACACATCCTTAGGTATCCAGCAAAAATCAATCTCTTTGTAATTATATATTAGATCTCCTTTATCTACTATTTTGAATGCTTTCAATGGAATTTCAGGTAATGGTGGTGATCTGAGACTTCATCTTCAGAGGTTGGTAGAAGCTGAAAATGTTCAAGAGTTCATCAAGAACAACCCTTTTGGTCAAGAAGCTATTACAGAAGCAAGTGAATCTTGGGAGTTTTACAGAGAGACGATTCGTATGCTACATGTACCTGCTCAAATATACATATTAAGAAACTTGATACGGTAGAAAATAGAGAATTGTTTCAAGATTATTTTTTTGTTGGGTTTGGGGGAAAACAGATGAAACAAAGAAAAATTAACGGAAACGGCGTGATGTTCTAATGTTTTTATTAGAGATGTTTGGTGTTTCTTTTTTTACAATTTTGAAACAACACGTAGTTGCTCTTTTTCTTTTTTTCTTTTGTGTGCAAGTTTGCTACTCTGTTCTGGTTTAGTAATGCCCTTATGTTGGGCAAAAAAATAGTTTGGTTTTCATTTTAATTAAGCATTTGGTTTAGGTTTAATCCTTAGGTATCCAGCAAAAATCAATCTCTTTGTAATTATATATTAGATCTCCTTTATCTACTGTTTTGAATGCTTTCAATGGAATTTCGGGTAATGGTGGTGATCTGAGACTTCATCTTCAGAGGTTGGTAGAAGCTGAAAACGTTCAAGATTTCATCAAGAACAACTCTTTTGGTCAAGAAGCTATTACAGAAGCAAGTGAATCTTGGGAGTTTTACACAGAGGCGGCCTTATTTGACGGATCAAAAATTTCAAACTTACTCTCTTTGTCCCTGATAAATTGATGTTTTGGAATATTTTTTCAGTCCCACAAATATTTTTCTATAATTTTGAATTAACTAAAGTTAATATTTTGTAAACTTCAAGAAATAATCATTTAAATTTCTAAATTGTTATTGGTCTACAATTAAACAATATATATTTAGTGAGAGGAAATAATTTATTTTAAATCAATAATTATTTTTTTCTTAAAATGTGTAAAATCTTCTAAACATCAATCTTTTTGGGACAGAGAGAGTATAAGTTTATAACATGTTTTGAAAAGAAATGTTTAAAGGTACACTATAAAACAAATCAACCAAAGATTAAATAATTCATTTATATTCACTAAACCAACTTATTATTTTTTTAAAAAATTAAAACCAATTTTTTTTTACTTTAACCAAATAAAAATATATATACTTCACATAGAGTATCACATATCAAAATTTTAAAAGTATTAAGGAAGGTTATTAAGTAAATATGAAACTAGGATTAGAGTTTTAAACTTTATTTATAATAAATTATTAATCAAATATTGCAACCAAACAAAAATGTTAATAAAAAAAGTACAAATATATTTGTTTAAGAGCTTTTCGGGCCGGCCCAACCCCGATTGTGCTATGCCCAAAAAACCCTATAGCCTAAACGGGCTGAGTCTGAAAAATCAAAATTTTTCTGAATATATATATATATATATATTCAAGTCTAAACTCGGTATTTTTCAGGGTGTACGAGACCAATCCGTAGACTTTGGCTCTAATTGATATGCCTAAAGCTAGTGAATGTTTTGTTATGATGTAGATAATAATATTCAACATTCTTTTGAATTAAGGAACTTTATTTGAAAGTTCTTTAAAAGTTTTGAGCTATTCGTAACTGTCCGGAAAATCATGTTTACATGCGGTTGCAGTTCCTAATGTTTAATAACAATCACACAAAATTGTTTTATACTGATATGGATAATCTTCCATTCTAGGCGGCTCTCGATGGTGTCAATGGTGTCAACCATATTGATAATCATCGTCCTATCATCATCAATATACTCCATGTTATTTAAGACTTGGTTGTTGATAGCATTGATTTGTTCTTCCAAGCGTGTAACGTCCACGGTGATAATCTCGAGTTTAGCCCCAAACTCATAACTCATCTTATCCAATTTAGCATTTAGAACTTTATCAGCCTCCTCTTGACTTGATATAAGCTCTTGTATCATCTTCATGAGCTTGTCTTCAGTGTGAGAGCTCCTTGAAGTGATCGGTTTGCGAGTGTCGCAGAAAAAGTTTTCATTGACATCGACATTCATGACTTCTTGCGGATCAAGGTACTGGTCCGTCATGACTCCTTCGGGCTAGGCTGCCGTGATGGTTGCTAATCGGGCCGTCATTAAAGTCCGCTTGGCTTCAAACTTATCTTCTCGTTGGTTTATAACACGTCTCGGTAAATCGGGCATAACTTACTGGTGAGTGATCGGATTTACTTGATTCCACTTCGAAGAGAAAGATGAATCTCTCAGCTTTCCTTAGACACCAAGAAATTTAAAATGTGAGTTCTTGAAGTTCTTCAAAAGTGTCCCGTACTGTAGAGCTCTGAATCTGTCCTGAAATGTATTTTCCTTGTCTTTTGGTCCTTTTTGCTATAAAACCTGTAAAACTTTCTTGAAACCTAAAATACTTGATAATAGACATTAAAGCCTTGAAATCATAATAAACTCTTCCTAAATGCATACTAAAACTATAGCTAAAATGGGTAAAATAATGATGTTATAAACTCCCCCAGACTTAGACTTTGCTTGTCTTCAAGCAAATAATCTCACCTTGGGCGTTCGGCTAAACCGGGTTATTCGGGTCGGTTTATTCAGTTTTTTAGAAATTCAGTTTTTAAAAAATCTCACCGAATAGACCTGAATTAAAATTCGGTTCGGGTCGGTTCGGTAATCGGTTTGTTCGGGTCGGTTATTGGACAAAATTTATGTTCCGAAATTGAACTGTAATTTTTTTTTTCGGTTTATTCGGTTTCCGTCTCGGTATACATATTAGGAAACATAAATTTACACTCTTACAAGTCCATATCCAATAAAAACCCATTACAAAAACAATAAAAAGCCCAAAAATAATATCCATCATACATTTTTTAGCCCAACAACCCAATAAAATGTTAGGGTTTTGACAGCTGCTGCATGAGGGGCTGCGGCTCTGGCGACGGTGATCTACGACCCAGTTTACAAGACGTATGATGATGAGTATGTTTCTTGTATTCTCACTAAAACAAGAAATAAACCAACTACTCAGTCAAAATAGTTACGAAGTCTAAGATCTAAAATTCAATATAAATGAATCTAAACACAAGTAATCAAATCTTAACACAAACCTCATGTCGGCAAGTTCATCGAAGGCGAATTGAGTTGAGGGAGATTCATTGAAGGCGGATTTAGAAGAAACAAAAAAAAACGAAGAAAGTATGAGGAGAAAGATGAGAACGAAACGAGACGTGTCTAAAAAAGAACGCAGGAGAAGAAGAAGGAAGGTCGTACAAAAAGATTCTGAAGGAGAGGAGACGATTTCTTTTTACTTCAAGGATAGATTTAATGAGTAATATCTAGGGTAATAAGTATTTATATCATGTTCCCCTTAAACCGCATAAACCGATCAGTAACCGGTTCATAAACCGAAAAAACCGAAATCCGAAATCCTAAAACAATTTGACCGATCGGATTCTATCTCCTCTCTCACTCTTTGCCGAAAACCGAATGTTTTGGTTTGATCGGCTTTTGCCGAACGCCTAGGGCGAAAATAATCAGAATAAATCATGGAAAAGAGGTTTTGAAAATAATGGAAATTCACTTATCTTTGGGGATATTGTCTTTGCACTCTTCTTCGCCTTGACATTAGGAACTTACATTTGTAATCCACCATGAGAATCATCAGCGCTCCTTCATCCCACAATTCTTTAGAGTCTCTAAAATCTTCATTGTCATCTCTTTACATAAATTAAAGCAATAATAAAAAGTGAAATCTTACCAAGGGAAAATCGATCAAAGGCTTGTCGTCTCTCTTCAAGCCAATACTTTCTTCGTATGATTCCTTTCCTCTCCCTTTTCTCACTTCCAAAAGATCTATTTCTCCCTAATTTTCTAGGGTATCATTTATTTATTTTTTATAGATCTCATTGTTTTTTCTAAGGCTCTTATATATATATACATTGGACATGCTTCCATGAAATCCAAAGTATGCACGGGTTTACGCAACATCCCTTGGCTCACTTCTTTGCTAACTATGTCCTTATTCTTTTTTTTTCTCTCTCTTTTTTTTTTGAGTATTGAAGGGAAGAGAGAGGGGAACATAATTTTGAAGAACTGCAATGTCTTGTGTGGCTTGAATGTAGAGATTTATTCCAATGTATACCAAATCCCTCGGTTGATAATTAAGTCCGGTTTAGGTCCTATAAAAATTAGAGACAGCGTTAGATCATCTGAATATCCATCGAATAGGGACTTTGGGGATTGTTAAGTCGGCTCACAGTCTTTCCAAACTTCGGTCTGTTTTCAAGCATAATCAAGAGTCATAAGAGTTTTAATCCAAATCAAATAAACTATTAGAATAAGATCATAATCCCCTACTAGTTTTGACTCAATAAAAAAAAAAGGTGACTCGATAAAAACGTCAAAACAAAAACCTAAAACCATCAATAATAATGAGAAAATTAAAATAATAAAAACATACCTAAATAAAAGAATGGTGATGGTTGGTGGTAGGATGGTGGTGGTTCGGATTTGTCACGCGGTACACAGATGAACGGTCGCGGACAACAGCATTTGGTATGGTCACAAACATTAGCAGCTAACGTTGGACGTGGTACAGGGTACATAGGACATGGTATCTACTATGGCTGGTATGGCTGGTGGGGACTCTCGGCATCGATCACATGAGGATTGTGATTGATCTGTTGCCTTTGGCTTGCTTCGGTCAGGTTGAACATGGCTGGTCAGTAGGTGGTGCTTGCCACTAGACATAGTTGTGTACACAATCCATGGACCTTCTTCTTCCTTCTTTTTGGCTTTTTTTATTTTCTATTTTTTTGTCTTTTTTTTTAAACCTGAAACTAAAATGCAAAAATATTAAAAGTAAAAGAAAATAAATTCTAAAAATAAAAACTTACTAGACATGAGTTGCCTCCCAAGTAGTGCGCTTTTTTAACGTTGTTAGCTCGACTCTCAAGCAGGGTGAGGAGAGTCGGTTGTCCTAAGACAAGCTCTCTTGGATCTTTCTCCAATGTAGGCATCTGGTGGATCCTTAAGTTCATCTTTTTCTCTTGTTATAGCAATACAATTCGCGGTTGGCAGCTCCGCTTCTCCCTTTGCTAGACCTTCTAGGTCTCGTGGTAGTGGAGTATAGAGTGTGGTAGTAGCGAGACAAACATTTGCAAGGTTTACTCCTTCTTCTTCTCGAGAGTCCTTAAGTGAGTTGTGGTTAAAGCTATCGGTTTCCATGGAAACATGTAGCTTGTCTCCCACGTTTTCTTCTTCGAGTTCTTCGGCTCCTAAGGTTGCTTCTCCTTTGGTTCCTTCTCCCTTGTCAAGATTTAGTAGAGGAGGAATAGGGTTACCTTTAGTTTTTGTAAAAAGAAGTTTTCCTTTTTCGTCAAGGATTTCCTTTTCTTCTTCTTCTCCCTCAATTGGGGTTTCTTCTTCTTTGTGTCCAGCAACACATGAGGTTAGATCCTCAATTTTAGCAGCAAGAACTTGGTCCTTCTCCTTTTGTTCAGCTTCAATCTCCTTAAGTAGCTTGTGGCTCTCCTTGGTGAATGTAGACTTTTCAGACATAGCTTCTTCAAAACGTTTTTGTTCAAACTGGAGACCAAACATCTTTCTCTCAGCTTCATATGCTCGGTTTTTAAGCTTCTCCACTTGCCTTCTTTGTGTCTATATCCTTTTTGAATAAAACTCCACATTTGGACTCATGGTCCTTTGTTAAATCAGAAACTTCATTGGCCAAGTCTCTAATGTTGATAGCATTATCTTGAACACTCTTGATATGTCTCTCTTGTTCTTCTTCAATCAAATGGATCCTTCTCTCCATGGCTTCAGCATCTTTAGACCTTTGCTTTTCTATGCTTCGAGCTCTAACAACAATGTCATCCATTTTTCTTGAAAGATCAGAATCGATTTTGTCAAGCTTCTCATGTAGCATCTTCATAGTTTCATCTTGAAGGTCTGCTAACTTTTCTATTAAGTTCAGCATCTTTTCTTCTTCAGCTTTTTGTTGTGTTGACACATGAAAATTGTCTTCAAAAACTTGGTGGGGAGATCAAATAAAATCAGGCTCTCGGCGTGGATAGGGGCGGTTTAAATTGGTTTCGGCTCTCCTTGGATAGGGTCTGTGGAAACGGCTTGGACGGTGACTTGGGAAAAGTTCCCAATCTTCATAAACATCATATGGTGTTGTAGATGGTCAGGTTATAGGGTTGCCTCGGTAGATAGCTTCTTCTTAGTGTTGAAATCATCAAAATTGTGGTTTTTGGGAACTTCTTCATTAGGGAACTGATATGTCATGCAACAGTAGAAGTATTTGAGTTGTTCTTCTCCATCTTCTTTAGTAGATGATAGAACATAAGACTCATCATTCTCTCTTGGCAAATCTTCATAACAGTATTCTATAGCTCTTTCCTCAAAATAAGGCTTCAATCTTCAATTCTAGGCGGCTCTCAATGGTGTCAATGGTGTAACCCATGTTAATAATCTTCGTCCTATCATCATCGATATACTCCATATTGTTTAAGAATTGGTTGTTGACAGCATTGATTTGTTCTTCCAAGCGTGTAACGTCCGCGGTGATAATCTCGAGTTTAGCTCCAAACTCATAACTCATCTTATCCAATTTAGCATTTAGAACTTTATCAGCCTTCTCTTGACTTGATATAAGCTCTTCTATCATCTTCATGAGCTTGTCTTCTGTGTGAGAGCTCCTTGAAGTGATCGGTTTGCGAGTGTCACAGAAAGTTTTCATTGACATTGACATTCATGACTTCTTGCGGATCAAGGTACTGGTCCGTTGCAAAGCATGGTACGTCCGTGTGGTACGGCGTGTAAGAATGGTCAGCTGGGCAGTAAGCTGGTCCCATAGGTGCTCGGCCTTCATATGGTAAAGTGAGAGAACAGCGATAAGGACGCCTAGATGGTGGTACATGGACTGGTTGAGAGTGACCAATGCCATAACCGTGCAGCGAGTGAGCTTGCGGACCGGATGGGTCTCCGTCCATGGCTCGGGAATGTGACATGAGCTGTGCTATAGTGAGGTTCTCAAAATCGACTGGGAGAGCGTCGAGGTTCATCCTCAAGGTCTCCTGGAACAAGTGAAAATTAAAAAGAAAAATTAAAAAGCAAGGTGTCCTAGACGTTACTCTAGTTCCTAGACTCTTGTAAACAAACAATCTCTCCCCGACAACGGCACCAAAAAGCTTGTGATGCGTGGTTTATTTAACTTCAAAATCTTTTACCTTAAAAATACCACACAACGGCTGCAAGTGCACAGCTAATCGATAGTAGTATTTAAAGATCGATCCCACAGAGATAGAGTTGTTGTTTATTGAATCCGTCGGATGAGATGTAAGGCTAGGACTCAATAAAAATGGGGTTTTGGTTGTCACGGTCGTAAGTAAGAAAATAAATGTAAATAAAGCGAGTAAAAATAATAAAACAAGCGTTGGGCATCAAGGGGAATCGCATGGGTTTGATGATCTATCTATCTAGAAAAGTTTCGGATTGGTTTGTTTATCTAAAATTCGGACTACAAAACACGAATGAACCGTTAACTTATAGTTCACAAGCTAACCGTCCAAGATCTCTATACTCCGAGACTCAACTGTCGCAGGCAACGACGCATAGATCAAAGCATTTTAAGCAGGTTCGATTCTAATCCATGAGATTCCATAGGTAAGGGGTATGTGCTTCCTATGACTCCTCACACATCTAAGCTAGGTCAAGCACACATGCAAGCTTTTGGCAAAGCACACACACTTTAGATCATAGTTAGTTCATGAGGCCAACTTAAAGCATTAAGCAAAGACTTAGAATTAAAGTATAGAATAAACTAGAATATAAATCTAACAAACCCTAAAAATTGCCACCTAAACTAAGATCATCTC
>NC_025690.1:6909550-6964242 GCF_000633955.1 Camelina sativa | reverse complement strand
CGAATAGGGACTTTGGGGATTGTTAAGTCGGCTCACAGTCTTTCCAAACTTCGGTCTGTTTTCAAGCATAATCAAGAGTCATAAGAGTTTTAATCCAAATCAAATAAACTATTAGAATAAGATCATAATCCCCTACTAGTTTTGACTCAATAAAAAAAAAAGGTGACTCGATAAAAACGTCAAAACAAAAACCTAAAACCATCAATAATAATGAGAAAATTAAAATAATAAAAACATACCTAAATAAAAGAATGGTGATGGTTGGTGGTAGGATGGTGGTGGTTCGGATTTGTCACGCGGTACACAGATGAACGGTCGCGGACAACAGCATTTGGTATGGTCACAAACATTAGCAGCTAACGTTGGACGTGGTACAGGGTACATAGGACATGGTATCTACTATGGCTGGTATGGCTGGTGGGGACTCTCGGCATCGATCACATGAGGATTGTGATTGATCTGTTGCCTTTGGCTTGCTTCGGTCAGGTTGAACATGGCTGGTCAGTAGGTGGTGCTTGCCACTAGACATAGTTGTGTACACAATCCATGGACCTTCTTCTTCCTTCTTTTTGGCTTTTTTTATTTTCTATTTTTTTGTCTTTTTTTTTAAACCTGAAACTAAAATGCAAAAATATTAAAAGTAAAAGAAAATAAATTCTAAAAATAAAAACTTACTAGACATGAGTTGCCTCCCAAGTAGTGCGCTTTTTTAACGTTGTTAGCTCGACTCTCAAGCAGGGTGAGGAGAGTCGGTTGTCCTAAGACAAGCTCTCTTGGATCTTTCTCCAATGTAGGCATCTGGTGGATCCTTAAGTTCATCTTTTTCTCTTGTTATAGCAATACAATTCGCGGTTGGCAGCTCCGCTTCTCCCTTTGCTAGACCTTCTAGGTCTCGTGGTAGTGGAGTATAGAGTGTGGTAGTAGCGAGACAAACATTTGCAAGGTTTACTCCTTCTTCTTCTCGAGAGTCCTTAAGTGAGTTGTGGTTAAAGCTATCGGTTTCCATGGAAACATGTAGCTTGTCTCCCACGTTTTCTTCTTCGAGTTCTTCGGCTCCTAAGGTTGCTTCTCCTTTGGTTCCTTCTCCCTTGTCAAGATTTAGTAGAGGAGGAATAGGGTTACCTTTAGTTTTTGTAAAAAGAAGTTTTCCTTTTTCGTCAAGGATTTCCTTTTCTTCTTCTTCTCCCTCAATTGGGGTTTCTTCTTCTTTGTGTCCAGCAACACATGAGGTTAGATCCTCAATTTTAGCAGCAAGAACTTGGTCCTTCTCCTTTTGTTCAGCTTCAATCTCCTTAAGTAGCTTGTGGCTCTCCTTGGTGAATGTAGACTTTTCAGACATAGCTTCTTCAAAACGTTTTTGTTCAAACTGGAGACCAAACATCTTTCTCTCAGCTTCATATGCTCGGTTTTTAAGCTTCTCCACTTGCCTTCTTTGTGTCTATATCCTTTTTGAATAAAACTCCACATTTGGACTCATGGTCCTTTGTTAAATCAGAAACTTCATTGGCCAAGTCTCTAATGTTGATAGCATTATCTTGAACACTCTTGATATGTCTCTCTTGTTCTTCTTCAATCAAATGGATCCTTCTCTCCATGGCTTCAGCATCTTTAGACCTT
Source organism: Camelina sativa (assembly GCF_000633955.1). NCBI lineage: Eukaryota > Viridiplantae > Streptophyta > Magnoliopsida > Brassicales > Brassicaceae > Camelina > Camelina sativa. Next base: position 6,962,625 of record NC_025690.1, on the reverse strand, counting down.
TGCTTTTCTATGCTTCGAGCTCTAACAACAATGTCATCCATTTTTCTTGAAAGATCAGAATCGATTTTGTCAAGCTTCTCATGTAGCATCTTCATAGTTTCATCTTGAAGGTCTGCTAACTTTTCTATTAAGTTCAGCATCTTTTCTTCTTCAGCTTTTTGTTGTGTTGACACATGAAAATTGTCTTCAAAAACTTGGTGGGGAGATCAAATAAAATCAGGCTCTCGGCGTGGATAGGGGCGGTTTAAATTGGTTTCGGCTCTCCTTGGATAGGGTCTGTGGAAACGGCTTGGACGGTGACTTGGGAAAAGTTCCCAATCTTCATAAACATCATATGGTGTTGTAGATGGTCAGGTTATAGGGTTGCCTCGGTAGATAGCTTCTTCTTAGTGTTGAAATCATCAAAATTGTGGTTTTTGGGAACTTCTTCATTAGGGAACTGATATGTCATGCAACAGTAGAAGTATTTGAGTTGTTCTTCTCCATCTTCTTTAGTAGATGATAGAACATAAGACTCATCATTCTCTCTTGGCAAATCTTCATAACAGTATTCTATAGCTCTTTCCTCAAAATAAGGCTTCAATCTTCAATTCTAGGCGGCTCTCAATGGTGTCAATGGTGTAACCCATGTTAATAATCTTCGTCCTATCATCATCGATATACTCCATATTGTTTAAGAATTGGTTGTTGACAGCATTGATTTGTTCTTCCAAGCGTGTAACGTCCGCGGTGATAATCTCGAGTTTAGCTCCAAACTCATAACTCATCTTATCCAATTTAGCATTTAGAACTTTATCAGCCTTCTCTTGACTTGATATAAGCTCTTCTATCATCTTCATGAGCTTGTCTTCTGTGTGAGAGCTCCTTGAAGTGATCGGTTTGCGAGTGTCACAGAAAGTTTTCATTGACATTGACATTCATGACTTCTTGCGGATCAAGGTACTGGTCCGTTGCAAAGCATGGTACGTCCGTGTGGTACGGCGTGTAAGAATGGTCAGCTGGGCAGTAAGCTGGTCCCATAGGTGCTCGGCCTTCATATGGTAAAGTGAGAGAACAGCGATAAGGACGCCTAGATGGTGGTACATGGACTGGTTGAGAGTGACCAATGCCATAACCGTGCAGCGAGTGAGCTTGCGGACCGGATGGGTCTCCGTCCATGGCTCGGGAATGTGACATGAGCTGTGCTATAGTGAGGTTCTCAAAATCGACTGGGAGAGCGTCGAGGTTCATCCTCAAGGTCTCCTGGAACAAGTGAAAATTAAAAAGAAAAATTAAAAAGCAAGGTGTCCTAGACGTTACTCTAGTTCCTAGACTCTTGTAAACAAACAATCTCTCCCCGACAACGGCACCAAAAAGCTTGTGATGCGTGGTTTATTTAACTTCAAAATCTTTTACCTTAAAAATACCACACAACGGCTGCAAGTGCACAGCTAATCGATAGTAGTATTTAAAGATCGATCCCACAGAGATAGAGTTGTTGTTTATTGAATCCGTCGGATGAGATGTAAGGCTAGGACTCAATAAAAATGGGGTTTTGGTTGTCACGGTCGTAAGTAAGAAAATAAATGTAAATAAAGCGAGTAAAAATAATAAAACAAGCGTTGGGCATCAAGGGGAATCGCATGGGTTTGATGATCTATCTATCTAGAAAAGTTTCGGATTGGTTTGTTTATCTAAAATTCGGACTACAAAACACGAATGAACCGTTAACTTATAGTTCACAAGCTAACCGTCCAAGATCTCTATACTCCGAGACTCAACTGTCGCAGGCAACGACGCATAGATCAAAGCATTTTAAGCAGGTTCGATTCTAATCCATGAGATTCCATAGGTAAGGGGTATGTGCTTCCTATGACTCCTCACACATCTAAGCTAGGTCAAGCACACATGCAAGCTTTTGGCAAAGCACACACACTTTAGATCATAGTTAGTTCATGAGGCCAACTTAAAGCATTAAGCAAAGACTTAGAATTAAAGTATAGAATAAACTAGAATATAAATCTAACAAACCCTAAAAATTGCCACCTAAACTAAGATCATCTCCCCCCTTTGATTATCCCTTTAAACCCAACTAGAAAACTACTCTAGCATGTTTAAGGGAATCATCAAATCAAGGTTTAATAAACTCATAAACAAAGAAGAATAAATAGAGAAAAGGGTTTTAGATATTACTTAAATGATTGTCAAACAAAGTTGTAGGATCTTCTTCCTTTAGAAAACTAAGAACATAAGATGGAACAAAGAAATAGAAAGAGTTGGTGGATCTTCAAAGCTTTGAGAGAGGGACAAGAGAAATCNTTCGTGGCTGTTCTTCTGGTCGTGATCTCTTTGGAGGCAGGTGAAGGCACACTCTAAACCCTAGGGCTTAGAAGAGTATTTATAGGGTTTTGTTTAGGTTTAGGGTTTTGTAAGGGTAAAAACGTATTTTCTTCTTGAGTGCAGGACAAGGGGCGGCGTAGGAATTTTCTGGACCGTCGTGACTCTTTCGGGCTAGGCTGCCGTGATGGTTGCTAATCGGGCCGTCATTAAAGTCCATTTGGCTTCAAACTTATCTTCTCGTCGGTTTATAACACGTATCGGTAAATCGGGCATAACTTACTGGTGAGTGACCGGATTGACTTTATTGCACTTCGAGGAGAAAGATGACTCTCTCAGCTTTCCAAAGACACCACATACGTCAAAATATAAGTTCTGAAATTTCTTCAAAAGTGTCCCGTACTGTAGAGTTCTGAATCTGTCCTGAAACGTATTTTCCTTGTCTTTTGGTCTTTTTTGCTATAAAACCTGGAAAACTTTTTTGAAACTTAAAATACTTAATAATAGACATTAAAGCCTTGAGATCATACTAAACTTTTCCTAAATGCATACTAAAACTATAGCTAAAAAGGGTAAAATAATGATGTTATCAGCGTGCTTATGCTAGAGTAGTCTTAGGATGGGTGACCTTCTGGGAAGTGACTGTCGGAACTGTGTGAGTGAGGACAAAACACAGGAAAAGATCATGTGGTGATTTTTAGGGACGGTAACAAGTCTTTAAAACCTCCCGGACGTAGCAAATCGACCGTCTGGTACGGATGGGCTCACGGGCCTAGTGAGAGGACGTGAGACCCATTAAAAATGGTGGGCCAATGAACTGGGATTGGATATGGGATCCACTAAGAGGTGGTGGTCGGGGCTTTTAAAGTCATCTAACCAATATAATGACTATTGATTATTGCTACTATTGGATTACAAACTCGTAAACTTTTTTATTTTAAATCTGACAAAAACGCAAACCATGATCAAATTCGTATAAACTCTGCCCCATGATCAAATCCCTTACCAGGAATCGAGACAAAACTCTTGAACCAATAGATTTCAGCTTCTAAGAACAAACCAAACTTAAAACTGTTTCCTTTCAAAGAAACCGGACCAGACATTATCCGAGTCTACCGACTTCCGGTTACTCTAGAAAACATCCAGATTTACGAGAATGATTCAAGCCCCACTCACCAGCTAAAATGTTGTGTTTATTGACTTTTTCATTACTTGTGCTTACGTTACAACATGTGCATGGAGGTGACCCGAACCGGTTCTTGTGTGTTGGTTTTGCATCAGACTTCAAGTCCGGTTAAACTCTCTGTTCTTATCGACATTTTTCAGAAACTGCATTGTCGGGTCTGGAGATTAAGAAAAAGAAGGAAAAAGTTTTATCTCGGTGGGGGATAGTTTGATAGGATGGGCAAATGGATTATGTTCCGAAAATATAGAGAAGATTATGTTTTTACCGTTTGAGGCGAAAGAGGATGACGATCGATTGGTATATACAAGTCGAGCTTTTGGTGGGGAAAATCTGTTAAGGTAGAGAGTGACGATTGATAAGCTTGCATCGGTTTCATTGTCGGAGAGTGGAGATGGAAGTTTTGGTGTGAGAGTGGTGTTTGTTTGAAGAAAGATGACGTGAAATCAGAAATGTGTTGGTTCATTATCTTTAGTCTTGGCATTCCGATATTCAGTTACGTACTTGGTTTTCGAATATTTCGGATCTTGATTTTATTATCCATTCCGTTTCTTAGAATTTCAGTTCGGTTCCTTTTTTGGATCGGTTTTGGTTCGGTACTTTTCTATTTTCAAAGTATTTCCTATTTTAATTGGGAGTATTTTTGGATTTTTTATGTTTGGTGGATAATTTTATGTATTTATTTTGATAACTATTTCAATATTTTTTGTTCTGTTTATTGTTGTAGTTTATAGCTAAACATCCTCTCCAATTCCTAGTAGCTCCATCGTCTCAGGATGTGGATATCTCGTTCCACTTAACTCACACTGTTGGAACGATTCGTAGTACTCCTTGGAAGTCAACTTTGTCTCAGATGCTCTCCGTCGTATAGACTTCCTTGGCCCTTGTTCTGAATGCAATGTAAGTTCCTCTTGTTCGTAATCACTGTCCTCCTGTCTTGAGGTAGAAGCTGGCACCGGTCTCTTCCCACGACTCTTACTCTTAGAGAGTGGTTTGTCTGGTCTGCTGACCCCGCTGCCTGTCTTGAACCCCCAACAACTTCATCAACCATGTTCTTCATTTTTAGGAAACGCTTCACCATGGCTTCAGGGGATGAGTGTTCTCCAGCAACACAACCATATGCCTCTCTCATCTCGTGTATAAGCTCAGAACTTTTTCTGTTTCTCTGAGACATGGTAGACTCAATGCTAAGCGTTAATATGTTAGTGAGCAAGTAACAAGAGAAATTATGAAATTCAAAATTTGAAAGTGTAAAGAGAGGATGAAATCGATCGAGTGGGCGTGATGAACTTCCCGGTTGAGTCGAGTCAATTTGCAGTGTGTTGGCTCGAGCGAGACGGATCAGCGAGGGTCGAGTCGACGTGTGTCGAGTCGAAGTCGGCGATGCTGGAGTTGGTGAGAACAGTGTGAACAGTGTGAACAGTGGCTCAATGGTACAGAGTGGGATGGATCAAGCAGATGCAGGTTGGGCGGCTCGAGAGACGTGGCTTTGATGGCGACTCAAGCGGGACGGTCCAGCGAGGGAGATGGTCGAGTTGAACGGCAGCGGCTCGATCGGTGACGATGTTGAAGGCTCGAGAGGACTCGATGGGGCTTTTGAACGGATGGCATGAGCGAGACAACGAGCGAATAGCTTCGGCGGAGTGGAAGTATAGCGGCTCAAACGTTGTTGGCTCGAGCGAGAGGGTCGAGTGACGTAGACGTGACTCGAGCGAGACTCGAAGTGGACGGTCGAGTCGACGGTGTGTGACTCGAGCGGCGGAGTTCGGATCTGGGAAGTGAAACACGTGCGGAGATGGCGAGACTAGGACTTGGACAAGAACGGTTCACCGTTGGTCGAGTCGTGTGATGGATCGAGTGGAGCTTGGTCGGTGACTTGATTGACTGGCAGTTGAGCGAGTGGTCACGTCTAGTAGTGCGAGCGTCGAGCGGCGTTGAAAGATGGTGGCGCGATTGTGGCGAAGTGAGACGGCTCGATGGAACAGGCCGAGTCGTGATGGCGTGACTCGAGCGAGGTGACTCCGGTGGTCGAGTCAACGTGGGATGACTCGAGTGAGGTGACTCTGGCGGTCAAGTGGAGGTCGTGACGAGTTCGCGTGTGCAGACGGCGAGAACGGTGGTGTGAGTTGGTGCTGGTCTCGCCGTGAAATTTGAGCAAAGAGAGAGTGAGAGTGAAAGTGAGCGAATTAGTTGGTGATGGTTGGTGGGTGAGATTAAAAGAGAGAGGAGAGATCGTTTAAAAAAAAGCGAGAGTTGTGAGGGTGGTGGTGAGGTGAGGTGACACAAAGTTATTGTGTCTCATGGTGGGGAACAAGAGAGATGTAAAGGTGATAGGTTCACTTGGGTAGAAAATCAACAAAGAGGGAGAGAGATTGGGATGTCGGTGAGAGTGGGGAGGTGAAATGAATGGTTGGGGATGAAAATAGGAAAACAATGGTGATAGGTGGGGCATGGTGTACTTCTATCCTTTCTCACTTCACTTCAATCTTCTTTCTACTCTGCCCCCCTTTTTTTTTTTCTCAATTTCCTCTGTATTCTCTCTTTCTTCTGTAGAATCCATCATGCTCGGATTTACTCTGAACTCACTCTGTTCACTTCTTTTTTTTTTTTTTTTTTTTTGTTGCCCATACTCCCTTCTGTAGATTTCTGAACACTAGAAAACATAAAACAAAAATTAAAAACACAAGGATCCTAAAAACAAAAAATATTTACAGTGATACCTTTGGGACTTTCTCCCAAGTGAGCTTGTTTAAAGTCCCTAGCTTGACTCTTTAGCTTTTTATGCCTTCTGGGGTTCATAAAGGAGCACAGAAGACCCCTCTGGTTGGACTTGGTCAGCTAAATATTTTTACTCTTTGGCCGTTTACAGTGAATTCGCTGTCATCCTTGTTCAGAAGAGTGATGGCTCCAAATGGCAGAACGTGTTTGACTGTAAAAGGTCCAGACCACCTAGACTTGAGCTTTCCAGGAAATAACTTAAGTCTGGAATTAAACAGCAAAACCTGATCTCCAGCCTTGAGCTCCTTGACAACAATCTTCTTGTCATGAAAATTGTTTGCCCTTTCCTTGTAAATCTTGGAACTCTCATAAGCATCAAGTCTTATTTCTTCCAACTCGTGGATGTCAAGAGTTCTCTTAGCCTGAGCGGTGTCAATATCCAAGTTCAGCAACTTGATAGTCCAAAGTGCCTTATACTTAACCTCTACGTGGAGATGACATGCTTTACCATAGATCAACTGAAATGGTGTGCGTCCTATTGGCGTCTTGAACGCTGTTCTGTATGCCCAGAGAGTCTTGTCCAACTTCACAGACCAGTCTTTCTTCGAAACTCCAACAATCCTTGACAGAATACCCTTGATTTGTTTGTTCGAAACTTCAACCTGCCCGCTGGTCTGAGGGAGATACGCAGTAGACACCTTGTGCTTCACACCATATTTCTTCAGCATGATTTCAAACACCTTGTCGACGAAGTGAGTTCCACCATCACTGATCACTGCTCTGGGTATCCCATACCTTGGAAAAATTATACTTTTGAACAGTTTCAGAACAACCTTGTGATCATTGGTAGGACTGGCAATGGCTTCGACCCACTTGGAGATGTAATCAACTGCTACCAGAATGTAGACATTACCATTAGATGGAGGGTTGAAAGGTCCCATGAAGTCTATCCCCCAAAGTGACCTCCATAGGTGGAGCCGTGACAGTGCTCAAGCACTCCTTTTACTTCCTCTTCTACTATGCACCTTCTGAACAGACCGTCAAAACCTCTCTTGTACAGATAGGGTTCATCCCAGAAGTAGTGGTTGACCTCTCTGAAAAACTTCTTCTTTCTGTAGGGATCCATGCCATCAGGAACTTCTCCACAGACCTTGTAGTTCACGACATCTTCATACCATGGTGCAGTCTCAGATGTGATAGCCATGCATCTGATCCTGAGGTTGTCAAGCTCTATGTCATGCATCTGCTCACAAACTTGGGCGACCAGAAGTTGTTCCTTAGGCATTGAATCATCAATGGGGACATCATCTTCAATCCTTATTCTTGACAGATGGTCCGCAACTCCATTTTCTATGCCTTTCTTGTCAACAATCTCCATGTCAAAATCCGGAAGAAGCAGAATCCATCTCAACAGTCTTGGTTTGGTATCCTTCTTCGAGTAGATGTGTCTCAGAGCGGCATGATCAGTATACACTATGACCTTCGAACCCACAAGATAACTCCTGAATTTTTCGAATGCAAACACAACTGCAAGGAGTTCCTTCTCTGTGGTAGCGTACCTTCCTTGAATTTCGTCCAAGGTGCGACTTGCGTAATAGATGACATGAAGCTTCTTNGTCCCAGAACTGCTCCAACTGCGAAGTCTGAAGCATCACACATGATCTCAAAAGGGTGATCCCAATTTGGAGCTTGTACTATGGGTGCTGAAACCAACGCCTCCTTGATCTTGCTGAAGGCTTCCAGACATGCTGCATCGAATTCGAACTCAACCTCCTTGCACATCAACCTTGTTAGTGGTCTTGCAATTTTTGAGAAGTCATTAATGAATCTTCTGTAAAACCCAGCATGTCCCAGAAAACTTCTGATGTCCTTCACTGTCTTAGGCGGTTGAAGCTGAACCATGATCTCAATCTTAGCTTTGTCAACCTCAAGTCCTTTCTCAGAGATCTTGTGTCCCAGAACGATCCCTTCTTCAACCATGAAGTGGCACTTCTCCCAGTTCAGCACCATGTTCGTCTCCTCACATCGCGTCAATACCCTGCACAGATTTAACAAACAGGAGGATAAAGTGGAACCGTATACAGAGAAGTCATCCATAAACACTTCCACTGACTCCTCAATCAAATCCGAGAAAATCGATGTCATGCACCTTTGAAAGGTGGCAGGAGCGTTGCACAAACCAAATGGCATGCGTCTGTAGGCAAAAGTGCCATAAGGACAAGNAAGTCGTCCATAAACACTTCCACTGACTCCTCAATCAAATCCGAGAAAATCGATGTCATGCACCTTTGAAAGGTGGCAGGAGCGTTGCACAAACCAAATGGCATGCGTCTGTAGGCAAAAGTGCCATAAGGACAAGTAAATGTTGTCTTTTCCTGATCATTTGGGTGGATAGGGATTTGGAAGAATCTGCTATACCCATCAAGGAAACAGTAATAAGGATGACTGGCTAGTCTTTCCAACATTTGATCAATGAAAGGAAGAGGAAAATGATCTTTCCTAGATACAACATTCAACTTCCTATAATCAATGCACATCCTATGTCATGTGATGGTCCTAGTTGGGATTAGCTCATTTTTTTCATTTTTGATCACAGTTATGCCTCCCTTCTTAGGTACACAATGCATTGTAGATACCCAAGTACTATCAGAGATAGGATATATAACTCCAGCATCAAGCAGTTTTAAGATTTCTTTCTTTACTACCTCCTTCAGGTTAGGATTCAATCTCCTTTGGGGTTCAATGCTAGCATAAGACTCATTTTCAAGATTGATTATATGTGTGCAAAGACTAGGTGAGATTCCCTTGATATCATCTAAAGAATAACCTATAGCCTTTCTGTATTTCTTAAGCTTAGTTACTAGCAACCCCAATTCATCATCACTCAATCTAGCATTCACTATGACAGGATAAGTAGAGTTGGTTCCCAGAAAAACATACCTGAGTCCGGAAGGAAGAGTTTTAAGTTCGACCTTTGGAGCTTTCAATTCCGACCAGTCGTCAGCATGGGAGTCTGGAATGATCACGGTCGAGTGGGAGGGGTGCGACTCGATCGAGTGGGATGTCGGTGTCTCGAGTCGGGTCTTGACGTAGGTCGAGTCAGAGATGTCACGTTCTGAACTTTCTGTCTCAACTGCACATACCTCCACTGCGTCAGACAGTTGTTCAAACTCCTTTGGTTCGTCCGTTTCTCTGTGGGAGTCTAGCATATTCTTGTAACAAGTGGTCTCCTCATTCAGGAACCCTTTTTCTCCATCCTTGGTCAAATCAGTCTTGAGATGATCCTCCTCAGCTAATTCCTCCAACAACTCATCAGCCAACTTATCCATCTCAACAATGTAGAAGACTTGTCCTCCTATTGTTGGCTTCTTCAAAGTATCCTTGATGTTAAACTTCATAATGAAGTCGTCGCCCAGATTGAGATCAATCTTGCCATTTCTACATCAATAATGGCTCCAGCAGTTGCCAGGAACGGTCTTCCTAAGATCAGAGGATCTTTTGGTTCTTCATCCATCTCCAGAACCACAAAGTCGGTTGGCACTTCCACGTCTCTGATCCTGACGGGTAAGTATTCTAAAATACCATTTGGAAGTCTCACTGATCTATCTGCAAGGCTGAGGGAGATGTCGCAACCCTTGAACCTTGTAAAACCCATCCTTGTAGCAACAGAGAGTGGCATCAGATTAACTGAAGCGCCAATATCACATAAGCACCTATCAAAAGACATAGGTCCGAGGGAGCCAGGAAGAGTGAATGATCCAGGATCCTTGAGCTTCTTAGGTACAATCTTCTTCTGAATGATTGCACTGCATTCGAGACTCAATACAACCATGCCTTGAACCTCTTTTGATCTTTCCGATACCAAGTCCTTGAGGAATTTCTGGTAGTGAGGAACAAGTGCGAATTCATCCAGTAGTGGCATTCTCAACTCAATCTCCTTGACTTGTTTTTAAAACAAGGCCTTGTACTTCTCGGTAAGCTACTTCATGAACCTCACTGGAAATGGTAGAGGAGGCTTGTATGGTGGAGGGATGAACCTCGCAGGTTTGTCATCAGAAACAATAGGTTCCTTAACTGGTTCAGGCTCAGACTGCTTCACTGGCTCGGTTGGATCTTTGACTGCTTCGACTAGATCCTTGATCTGAGCTTCATCTTGAACAAAATCCTCCCCATCTAATTCCTCACTGTCCGCACTGACTTCTGGAACTCCTTCCCTGGGAGGCAATGTTTTCCCATTTCTCAGCGTAATGGCATTGGCGAACTCCTTGGAGTTCTAAACAGCCTTTCCTGGAAATTGGCCAGGCTTTGGTGCAGAAGTAGAAGCGGATTGGCCTTCCATCTACCTTATTTTCAAATTGAGAGCTTCGAATTTAACGTTCAGATCATTGTAGGAACATTTCATCCTCTGACTAAGGTCAGCAAACTTCTTAGCAGTATCCATAGAACCGCTAGCTTGACCTTGAAGAATTTGTTGCATCATTTGCTTCATTTCTTGGTCAGGAGCTTGTGTAGGCGGAACCTGTGGAGATGGAAATCCTGGTGGGGGTCCTGAGGGAGCCTGATAACCATGCTGGAACTGTTGCTTAGGCGTGAATCCCTGATTGTAAGGCACAAAAGGTTTTTGTTGACCTTGCTACTGTTGTTGTGGAGGGTACACCTGATCTTGTGGATTAGCAATGTTGTTACTTCGGTAAGAAAAATTGGGGTTTGCCTTGTATTGGTTGTAACCTTTGTTGTATCCACCTTGATTCTGGACATAGTTTATCTCTGCAGACTGCTCACCCTCCCCATCTGGAACTTGGAAAGGGTCATCCTCAGATAGGTAGTGGACGCTCCTCTGCTGACTTAGCAAGATACGATCTAGCTTCTCATTGACGTTCTTGAGGTCTTTCTTGTACTTCTCTTCAGACCCAGCGTCGCCGCGAACTGTGCGGTCATAATCTTCATTGTAGTTGCCGTCAGACTGGGCGAGATTCTCGACGAGTTGCCATCCCCCATCCACTTATTTGTTCAGGAAATTTCCGTTAGAGGCAGTGTTAAGCAGCATGCGGATTTTTGGAAGTACACCACGGTATAGAGTGCTCAGCAGTGACTCGTTGCTGAACCCATGGTGAGGACACTGGCTCTGGTAACCCTTGAAACGCTCCCAGGCTTCACAGAATGATTCAGAGCTCTTCTGAGTAAAACCAGAGATGTCATTCCAGAGTTGTGCAGTTCTGGCATTGGAAAAGAACTTTGCCAAGAATGCCTTCTTGCAGTCATCCCAAGTGTTGATGGATCCCTTGGGGAGATTTTTCTCCCATTGGTGAGCTTTGTCTCCCAGGGAGAATGGGAAGAGGCGCAACTTGAAATCATCCTCACTCACACCGATAATTTTGGTGAGACTGCACAGACGGTCGAAGTCATCCAAGTGGTTGAGTGGATCCTCCATAGGCAAACTGTGAAACTTGTTTCCTTGGATCATGGAGATCAGACCACTTTTGATCTCGAAGTTGTTGTTCTGCACTATGGGAGGGACGATTCCGGCCCGTTGAGTGTGAGTATTCGGTGCATCCCCAGCACCAATGTTTCGCAGTCGCGGATTTGGTCCATTCAGTTGTTCCATAGTGACTGGTGTGGGATGATCAGTGGGATGACGAGCTTGTCTTGGTCTTTGTAACCGATTGATGTCGTCGATAGGCGGAAGGAGATTCTGATGTCCTCTTGATCTGGTGTGCATGCAACGTTGTAATCAACAGGTTCCTGAGATGCAAAATAAACAAGCAGACAACCAAAAACAAGTCAGTACTCAGAATGAGAAGTGGGATAGAACTTAATCTTGCAAAACTTGAAATCTTAAATGTAGCAAAATGAATCCCAAATGGCAACGACGCCAAATTGATACTAGGATTTTTGTGTGTCTATCCTAGCAGGTTCAATTAACCTTATGCAGTTGTAGTACTTAAGGTGTCAATCCAGTTGGGAAACTTTACTATCACTCAAGATGCAATCAAGGAATCACAAGTTAAGCCAATATAAAAGAGTGTTTGTCTAACAGTCCTAGAATGATGACAATACAAAACGGAAATGTGTTCTAGAACTAGAAATGCGAATGTATGACAGGAAGCGAAAATGAATGAAAACAAAAAACGAGTCTAAGCATGAACTAAAAGGCAAGACACGAAACAGTCTCAGGAATGTAATAAATACCAGGAAGAAAGAGGTCCTAAGGATGAAAGTAATTGATGTCGGTGAAGTCTCCTAGTCTACAAAGTGTTTAACATGCCACAAGCAATCTATCCCTAGACAACGAACAACATCTCAACTTAGCTAATCCAATCTCTTGGTAAAAGCTACTCACACTCAACCATTTCCATACCCAGTTCTCGCTAGAGAAACATGGTTGAGCAGGCATGACAAACAAGTTCGTTCATGTCAACAAACATCCTAGACAACTAATCTCTTAGGCTAGGAACGTAAGTCTCTGGCAATGGTTGGTCAGACATTTCATCAAACACCTTTTGGGTGTGGAAATGTCTCGAACCTAGTCCCAATTGATCAGAGAGAAACTAGCATTTCTAACACTAGTCCAGAAGGGAATCATACAAATCAAAGCTTAAACACTCTACATCCTAAGATCCTCCACCTAATCTATCCCATCCTCAAGAACTACGACACTAATCAGATCCGAAAATCATCATCAACAATACAAACTCATAAAATATTGAAACAAGCATTCTTAGATAGATTAAAAAGTAAAGAACAACTTGTAAAAGAAATCAAATGAAAATACTGAATAAACTCAAAGGTGTCGGAATACAAGGTCTGAGAACGTTTTTTTAGTGGCTAGCGTCAAAACCTTCTGGGAAAGAAAACAATAAGAGAATAAAAGATAAGATGTCTCAGCAAAGACTTAACAAAATGTATATATAGTAGTCCAACATGGAAAGCCCTAAAACTTAAAACGACAAGGTAAGGAGTCGGTTTGGTAATCTCCTAAAGCGTGTGAAACCAAACGTCTTTCTTCCCGACATGTGCGAACGAGTCCTTGCGCGTCGAATGGAATGCAACGTCATCATGGCTCGGACGGACGGCTGGGGAGCATGGCTCGGACGGATGCGCTGGGGAGCATGGCTCGGACGGATGAGTTGGGGTGCATGGCTCGGACGGATGCGCTGAGGAGCATGGCTCGGACGGATGCGTTGGAGAGCATGGCTCGGACGGATGCGTTGGGGAGCATGGCTCGGACGGATGCGCTTCCAACGTCTCCTCCATACCTGAAATACTCCGAAATGCGCAATGTATGCAAGACTAGAAAATGATGCAAAACAATCAGTTATCCTAGCTAAATGCATGATAAATATATGCTAAGGAGAGACAAAATATAGACATCAGTAGCTAAAGAGTTGTCCAACCGGCATTTAAAAAAGACAAAGCTAAAGGATGATGGTGGTGATGAAGTGTCTAAAAGATTTGATTAGGGAGACTACTCCACTAATGGGAAGCATTGATGTTAATGGGTTTCAAGTTGTTCCTTCACAGGTGAGTTAAATATTCAAACTTTCCAATCTTTTGGGACATGATGTGGTTTCTTGTTTCTACTTTATTCTTCCCTTTTTACTTGTAGGTGAAATTTGTGAAGCATATCTTTGATAAACATCCAGACTTTGCGTTGGAGTTTCGTCCAAAGAACTCAATATTGAAGACAGTGTACACGAATGTCCTACCCGGTTTGACGGAGACTTTGCGCAGGTTGCCTCGAGAAATCTCAAAGGATGATCTCTCTGGTGCATATGATTCACTCAGATCCATGAAAGATGCTGGCTTTAGGTTGGATTGGTTGGAGAAAAGACTGATTGAGGTGTCAAAAAAGAAGGAGAAAGAAGAAGCTTATTAACTTTAATATAATTGGATAATAATAACAATAGATGTTATTAACATTAATATAATTGGATAATTGGATAGAAAAGTTATATTTGCATTTTATTGTCTTTTATTAGTAACTGATAATACAAAAACAAAAAACTTGAAATAAATAATGAGTTTATAGAGTTTTTTTAGTTTATTAGAAGATTAATTAGTTTATATTTTTGTTTTAATTTATAAAATTTTAAGCATTAAAAGTTAGTTTAATTAAGGTAAAATTATTACTTGTGAAACTAGGTTATTACACTACAAGAAAACAGCTTACAACTAACGAGCACAACCGTCAGTAAGCCGTCGGAGAAGCCCATTCCGTCTGTTCTAGATTGTCGAACAAATAAATCTGTCAGAAATTCGTCGGTAATTACCGACGGATTTCCGACAAGCAATTACTGACAGATAACCGACAAATTTTTTTATGGTCGGTTTGTCGGTAAACACCTGTCGGAAATCCATCGGAAAAGGGTTTGTCGGTAAGCCCGTCGGTAATTTTCTGTCAGACATCCGTCGGAGATATATTTCCGACGATATTACCGACCGAACAATATCAGAAAATATCCTTTGAACCGACGGAAAAACCGACGATTTAACGACGAAATTTCGAGAAAGTCTTTCGTTTCCGACAGACTACCGATAGTATGTTTTCGAGAAACTCTGTCGTTTCTGACAGCTTTCCGACGGCATTTATCGGTGTCCATCTTTTCCGACATGTTACCGACGGTATGTATTCGAGAAACGCAGTCGTTTCCGACAGATTTTCGACGGCATGTATCGGAAAATTGCCGTCGTTTCCGACAGTTTTCCGACAGAAGTTTATTGTTATTATTATTTTTTAAAATAGCATAATTATGCAAATTTAATTATGAAAATATGCATTAAAACTGAAATGCTTATATATTTAAATTCAGAAATTTAAAAGTTTGAGAAAAAATAAAAAGTGAAAAATACTCTAATAACCGAAAACAAATAATTGTTCCAAAAAGAAAGCAAAGATTCAAGAAAACCTAAGAAGCGGAATGTCTTGCCCGCATCTCACTCATGAACGCTGCTAGCTCCGCGTCCCTCTACTTGTACTCCTCGTCTCCTCTTTTGTTCTCCGCTTTTTGTTATTCCATTTCCGCTTTTTGTTCTTCCATTTCCTTTTCCAAAGTTGCAATCCGAGCATCCTTCTCTTGCATAGCTTGTTGGAACTCTTGGGTGGGAGCAAATGAGGACCCCGATGAACGAGAAAGCGAACTTCTTTCAGAGAGATTTCCTAGTCTAAAAACCCGTCCTTTGATTTTAAGAGTTTCCTACACATGCATTTTAAAATTATATAAATATTTTAAAACAAAACAAAAGTAAAACAAAAAAAATTAAAATAAATGTTACCGAGCAAAAAATTTCGTTTAATTTCTCTCTTCTAAATTCAACCGTAGCATCTCCTCCTCCTGCTTCCTCGAACTCTCAACAAGCAGCTTAGCTCTACCATCTTGTATTTGGCCGGTCTTTTTGTTGGTGTGCATATCCTCCATCAAAGTAATATGGTCTGGTACCACCCCATCCCTAGCAGTCTAAAAGAAACATTTAAATTATGTAAAGATTGTCTAATTAAACATAAAGAAAATAATTATAGAAAATCTTAAAACTTACAAGTTGCTTTTGTCGGGTATGGGCGCTTATTGGACCATTGTTGTGGGTAGCCATACTTAACCCGCCACGTTGGCTTCTTCTATTATGAGAATATTGGGAGGATACTCCTTCTGTAGCTGGTTCCCCCCCAATATTGAATGAAACCTTTAAAGAAATCCTCGTTCACATTTTTTGGCACCTTTCCTCTCTTCCACAATTGCTTCCACTCATTCAACTGTTTAGAATATCGTAGTCTGGCATACTTCTTGAACGCTGTTCGAACTTGGTTGGTGATATCTGGTTTCCAATTGAAATCTTGCTAAAAATATAAATAAAATGCATTAGCTAAAAATATATAAAACAATGTTATAAAATTAAGTTGTTAAAGTTGAAAAATTTACAGCAAATTGCCGAAACCAAATGTCTTGTTCTTTCGTAGGCATCACTGGAAACTTAGCATACGGTGTTTTGAGGATTCCATACATCATATACAAAATAGATTTTGTGATGCCATTATGAGAATCACAAAACCATGTTGTCTCTGGCGCACCATACGGATCTAAGCGGGGGATAAGTGTACAGCCAGGTTGAGAAACAAATTCTTCAATGCTCATCTCCACGGGAACATTTTCTGAAGCTTGTGAATCCGGGACGGCGCTACTACGTGATTGCGAAGCACTAGCTTCTCCATTAGCTTGGTTAAGAGATGTGTTTGCAACATAAGAACCATAATTCCTTCAACAAAAAAAAAAAAAAAAATTAGAAATAATCTTCAAGCATAATTTACTTAACAAAAATTAATTAATAACAAAATTCAATTAACAGTTCATCAATTAACAAAAATCAATTAAAAAAAATAACAAAATTCAATTTATCAATTCACAAAATACAATTAACAATCCAATTATCAAAATTCTAAAACAAACAATTAACAAAATTCAAGCCTAAGTAACAAACCAACTCATCAAATCAATAACACACAATTATAAAAATTCAATCCATCAAATTCAATTAACCAAACCCAATTAACTAAAAATAATCCATTCAATTAAGAAACCAAATCTTAAAATTCAATAACCCACAATTAACAAAATTCAATTCATCAAACCCAATTAACAATTTCATTCCATCAAACTTCAATTCATCAAAATTTAATTAATCATATCCAATTAAAAATCCAAATTCTCAACTCAATAACACCCAAACAGAGCCAATTCATCAACTCTAATAACTCTACCATATTCCTAAGAAATCTAACAAACCTAAGAAATTCATTAGAAAAGAGAGAACTTACGCCATAAGAAGTCGCCGGATTAGAGGGAGACAAGCGCCGGAGTTTCGCAGGGTGGGAGGGAGGAAGTCGTCGGACGCTGGTAAGGGTGACGAGCTGGTAGAAATCTTCTATAACAATCAAACCAACTAGTTTTATGTCCGTGCCTCAACTGGAACGCATCTGTGTTATCTTGACAGTACGGACACGCTAACCTTCCATGATTTGACCATCCAGATAGCATCCCATAAGCTGGAAAGTCACTAATCGTCCACATAAGTGCTGCACGCATCTAGATATTCTGCTTGGTTGAAACGTCATATGCTGTAGCACCATGATCCCATAACATTTTCAGCTCATATATCAACGGTTGCAGAAACACATCAAGAGATCTCTTTGGATGATTTGGACCGGGAACCAAAATCGAAAGGAAAAGAAACTCTCGACGCATGCACAAAGATGGCGGTAAGTTCTAAGGTGTTACGATTACTGGCCACAACGAATATTGCCTTCCATGCTTTCCAAATGGATTGAAACCATCTGTAGATAATCCTAGGTACACGTTTCTTGGCTCATACGCAAAATCTGGATACACATATTGGAAATGCCTCCATACTTCTGCATCTGAAGGATGCGTAATCTCTCCATTTGAATTGTGTTCTGCGTGCCATCTCATTGGACCAGTCGTACGCTCAGATTGATATAATCGCTTCAGCCTTTTAGTGATCGGTAAATACCACATCCGCTTATATGGAACTGGAACCCTACCGCCTGTTTCCTGATATCTTGGTTTTTGACAAAATCGACATCTTGTCCTATCTTCGTCTTCTCTCCAATAGATCATACAATTATCTTCGCATACATCTATCATTTGATACAGCAAACCAAGACCGGCGACCAATTTCTGAATCTCGTAATATGTACCTGGAAAATGATTATCTTCAGGCAAAAGGTCTTTCACAAAATCTGTTATCGAATCCACACATGCCTTAGCCAAATTGTAGTCCATCTTTATGGTCATCAATCTGCTTGCAAAAGATAGCCGAATGACCTTCCCTACAACCTCCGTATAACGACTGCTTAGATGCATCCAACATAGAAAAAAACTTGCATGCCTCTGCATTAGGTTCCTCTAACCTATCAACATTTTGACCCATCGATTGCATGTTTTCCCTATATCATTCACCATCTCAATAGTACCCACACCATAATCTACTTATGTTCTAGGTTCCTCTACGCTATCAACAATATATGGTTCGCTAGAACTAATATACGCTGGTCTTTCACCATGGAGAAACCAAATTTTGTAACCCGGCATAAAACCATTGGAATAAAGATGACCCCATACTAAATCAATCCTAATATTGTGAGAATTCCTGCAAATCGAACATGGACATTTCAACTTACGGGTTTGAAGAACGATTGGTTGTTGACATGCCAACTCCATAAATTCGCCTACACCACGAGCATACTCATCATTCAATAAATTTGATTCTGGATCGAGCATCGGTCTGTCCATCCACGATCGAAAATAAGAAGAAGAATACATTTTTTGTTTTTTCTTAAAGAAATGAGTGAGAGTATGAGAAGGAGTGGTTGGTTTTTATAGAGAAAGTAAATTTCGTATCCGTCCGTAATCCATCAGAAGTAATTTCGAAATGTACAACGGCTATCAACGGCTACATTAACGGATACATTTACTAAAGAATTTCCGACGGATATTAATTTAACTTGTCAGAAACCGTCGGACACCGAATAATATAAACGGCTATAATAACAGATACATTTACCGACGAATTTCCGATACATTTACCGACAGATTTCCGACGGATATTAATTTAGCTTGTCGGAAAGCCGTCGGAAAGCAAATAATATAAACGGATACAATAATGGATACAGTTACCGACGGCTTTCCGTCGGAAATAAATTTATAGGCGTCAGAAATCTGTCGGTAATCGACTAATATATGAGAGACAACAACAATGGATATATTTACCGACTAACTTCCGACGGAAGGTACTGACCGTCAAAATTTGGTTGGTAATCCGTCAGAATTGTTGACAGATTACTGACGGACTGTGTCTGTCGATAAATTTCTGACGAAAAACCGACAAACCCTTCGGACATCAGAAATCGGTCAGTATGTCGTCGGTAATTACCGACAGACAGTTGCCTGTCAGAAGTGCCGTCAATTATGACCTTGTTTTCTTGTAGTGTTAATCTGCGCTATGCGCACATATGCTTATATGTTAGAGCATATAACATACATCTAATAAATAACAAAAAAAACAAATTTTTCATACTATATTTTTTGTGATTTTAAGTAATAATTCTTTTTCAATATCTGCTTCCAAACATGACCTCTCCTAATTTTTTTCTTTCAAAAATGCTCTAAAAGTCAGAGACCCAAAAAAATATGTGTGATATAAAAGCACACGAAATTACAATGTAAATCTTTATAATTATTTTATAAAACTTTATAAATTATCTTATCATATCTCTACCATTTGTTTATGTTCTTTGGTTTTCAAGTTATTTTTTCAATTACTGAATTGATAGTATTGTAATTTCTCACTCTTAAATGATATTTTATTTTTATCTCTACGATAGTAGGATGCCACAAGGTATGTACATATATGCTCGTTATAAGTGTTTGTTATCGAAGAATTTTCTAATGCTAGGGATTCTGCCAGCGCACGTGAAGCATCAAGATCCCTTTGCAGTGAACATTTTTCTTGAGTTAAATCCTCAATATGCTACTAATGAACGAAACTGTGGCTCAGAAATTTTACAGGAAACGAAACGGAAAGAGTGAAAGCTAACATCCTCCTAAAGTCCTAATCAAAGTAAGAAGATTATTATAATCAAGGACCAATGCAAGACAAAGTAAGAAGATTACTATTCACCAAAAAAGTTTCAGCTCAAGTATGGCTGACCTATTAAGGGGAAAGGGGGTTCAATTGACCCCCATAAATATTGAAATTAAGATTTTTTGTATAGAAATTTTAGTGTGATAGTTATAACATATGGTAAATAATAGGATTTGACACCCCTTAACCAGGGTTCAATCCTCTCTATGACCAGGTAAAAATAATTTCTGGGTCCGCCAGTGCTCAAACCGAGATTGTTTGCCCAACTCACAATACAACTTGTCATTGTTCATTCCATATATACAAAGCCTCTCTAACAACCCTCGAATAAAACACAAACTAACAATACAATTTGCAATTCCACTGTTGATTATGGAGCTTATATTAGCACGAGTCTCTCCACAAATTTTCAGCTCGATCGAACATCCTTACAACCTTATAAAGATGCCCTCAATAACCCATCTTGAAACTGTTCCATACTTAGCAAAAATTACACCACTTTCCAACAGTTTCTTCTCCAGGAAGTAAAAACCTTTTAAAAGTCTCAAATATTCATGACGAGTATAGAAAGTATATTTTGAGAACTCTAAAACAATTATACATTTTTATTTGTTGTAAATCAATTGAAAATATGGCACAATGATAATGTCATCTTATCTAATTTCTTAGTGTAATTTGTGTCGCAAATCAGTGAGATGTATGTTCGTCAAAGGCTCAGAGCTACTAATATGTTTACTTATTTTCGGTTAAATGTTAGGAACCGATCTTAATCACTGTTATGTTTTAACTAAGTAATGCAGCGGAATATCAGAAAAAATTGAGTTTGTGATCAACAGGACCAAAACTCGTTAGTTTTTGCGTTAAACTAACCGAGCAAACGACACGATAGGGTGAGAGAAACTCTCTAGTTTTTTCTTATTAAAATTCAAGCTGCTCCATACAATAAAAGAAGACTCATGTGAAGCGTGACTCCTAATGCAATGAGTTTCCTAAGTGTGGGAAAGACTCTACTCTACAAGGAAGGTCTTCGGTTTGAGGAGTGTGTCACGAGGCACGTGCATCTCACGTGGGAGTGATGGAGCTGAAACGTTAGCTCGTATATCTAGTCTTCTTCTTCTTCTTCTTTGTTAGATCTTATCCGATTCAATAGTAATAGAGATAGAGAAAGATTGAGAGATCTTGTAGAGTGAGAGAGAGAAACTTTGAGCTTAGTGGATTCCGGAGTTGTTCCTCCGGCGAGACATAGGGTTCCGTTCTGGAGCCTGAACTCGTAAAATCCTTGGTGTTCTTTCTTTTACGCAAACACACACGAGAGACGTGAGAGATAAGTGAGCTTGTTCGTGGATCGATTCAGTCTTACAATCGTACAATTGGTATCAGAGCTGCGGAGGAGATCGGGTTATCAGGATCGAGGCGCAGATGACGAATTCAAAGCTAAAGGTATCGGTGTTTGACGGATCTGGTGATTTCTCGTTGTGGAAGACGCGCATGTTTGCGCATCTGAGGATCCTTGGTTTGAAGGATGTGTTGGTGGAGAAAGAGACTCTTCCACCACTATCTGAAGCGGATGAAAAGGATCCTGAGAAGAAGAAGAGTCGGATCGAAGAGGAGTCGGAGAGGATCGCTCAAAGTGAGAAAGCGATGGACACCATCTTCCTCAACGTTGGTGATAAGGTATTGAGGAAGATCGATCAGTGTAAATCAGCAGCAGAAGCGTGGTCTCTTCTTGAGAGGTTGTATCTGGTAAAGACCTTACCTAATTGGGTTTATCTGCAGCTTAAGTTTTACAATTACATAATGCAAGATTCAAGATCTCTAGATGAGAATATCGATGAGTTCTTGAAGATGATATCGGACTTAAGCAATCTTCAGATCCAGGTTCCAGATGAGGTTCAAGCCATACTGATCTTGAGTTCTTTACCGGAAAGGTATGATATTTTAAAGGAAACATTGAAATACGGTGGAGAAGGAATCAAGCTAGAGGATGTGGTTAGTGCAACTAAGTCCAAGGAATTAGAATTAAGGGACGGTAATGGATCGAGAACATTTTTTGAAGGGTTGTATGTTCGAGGGAGGTCAAACACCAGAGGGAATCAAGCCGGAAAAGGAAACAACAGATCAAGATCAAAATCC
The DNA here is from genome assembly GCF_000633955.1 of Camelina sativa. Classification (NCBI taxonomy): domain Eukaryota; kingdom Viridiplantae; phylum Streptophyta; class Magnoliopsida; order Brassicales; family Brassicaceae; genus Camelina; species Camelina sativa. Next base: position 6,940,622 of record NC_025690.1, on the reverse strand, counting down.
CTAGATGGTAAGAAGATATGTTGGGTTTGTGGCAAGGAAGGTCACTTCAAGAAACAGTGCTACAAGTGGCTGGAAAAGAATAAACAGAAGTTACAGTCACAAGGCAATGGTGAGTCAGCTTTAGCCAAGGATGATGCTCAGGATATCTTGTGTTTGGTAGCATCGGAGGTCAATCTTGGTGAAGGTAGGGTGGATGCGAATGAGTGGATATTAGACACAGGGTGCTCATTTCACATGACACCTAGGAGAGAGTTGTTATTTGAGTATCAAGAGGTAAACACTGGTAAGGTAAGAATGGCGAACAATTCTTTCTCAGAGGTAAAAGGCATTGGTAAGGTTCGGTTTGAGAACACCGATGGTACTACTTTTGTTCTACATGGTGTAAGATTCATGCCAGAGATTACCAGAAATCTGATTTCAGTAGGTATTTTGGAGGCCAAGGGTTGTGAGTTTCGAGGTGGAAGTGGAGTTCTAAAGGTTGTCAAAGGATGTACAGTGTTCATGAAGGGAACGAGGAGAGCTGCTCTCTATATTCTACAGGGAGTAGCAAGAGTGTCTGAGTCACTGGCGGTTGAGTCCAGTTGTAGTCCATCTGATCAAACACGACTTTAGCACAACCGACTAGGACATGTGGGACAGAAAGGCTTGGACGAGTTAGCAAAGAAAGGATGCTTCGGGAAGGATAAGGTGTCCAGTCTTACTTTATGTGAGGATCGCATTTTCGGGAAGTCTCACAAGGCAAGTTTTGGAACAGCACAACATGTTACAAAAGATAAGTTGGATTACATCCACTCTGACTTGTGGGGCTCACCAAACGTGCCTCACAGCCTAGGTAATTGTCAGTACTTCATGACGTTTACTGATGATTGGTCTCGTAAAATGTGGATTTATTTCTTGAAGACAAAGGATGAGGCATTTGATAAGTTTGTTCAGTGGAAGAAGATGGTTGAAGTGCAGAGTGAAATGAAGGTAAAGAAGCTGCGAACTGACAACGACTTGGAGTTTTGTAATCATCAGTTCGATGGTTACTGTAAGACTGAGGGATTGATCAGGCATAAGACATGTGCCTATACGCCACAACATAATGGGTTGCAGAGAGGCTCAACAGGACAATAATGAACAAGGTAAGGAGCATGCTCAGTGAAAGTAATTTGAGTCGAAGGTTCTAGGCATAAGCAGCTTCGTCAGCGGTGTATTTGATCAACAGGACCCCGTCCTCTGCGATAGACTTCCAAATTCCAGAAGAGAAATGGACATCAGTGGTTCCTGATCTATCTGGATTGAGAAGATTTGGGAGTTTGGCATTTTCTCACTCTAGTGAGGGCAAGCTGAATCCACGGGCCAAGAAGGGTATCTTTGTGGGATATCCAGAAGGGACAAAGAGATTTAGAATTTGGTTGTTAGAAGAAAAAAAGCTGATTATCAGCAGGAATGTAGTCTTCAGGGAAGATGTGGACTACAAGGATCTGGCGACGCAGGAACGGTCAGGTAAGTCTTCTAACTCTATTCAGTTTTCTACTGATGATCTTCTTTGTGATATTGCAGGCAATATCAGGTTAACAAAAGATCAAGTTCAAGGTGGAGCTTCGGGTCAGAGTAATGAACAAGACGCAGAAGCTGATGCAGAAGGTGATGGGAGTCAGTCTGTGAGTTCGGAGCTAGGTAATCAGCAAACAGCAACAGACAGATCTCAGAGACAGATAGTCAGACCATCCAGACTAGATGACTATGTTACCGAAGAAGCAGAATTGGATGAGGTAGCAGGGTACGCTTATCTAGTTACTAAAGATGGTGGCAAGTCAGAACTGAGAAGCTATCAAGAAGCCTTACTTGACGCAGACAAGGATAAATGGACCGAAGCAGCGGATGAAGAGATGAGCTCTCTCATGAGGAATAGAACCTGGTCTCTTGTGAAAAGAGATAAAAATCAGAAGTCGATTGGTTGCAAGTGGATCTCCAAGAGGAAGGTAGGTATAGCTGGAGTTGAGGGTCCCAGGTTCAAGGCTCGTCTAGTTGCTAAAGGCTATTCTCATAAGGAGGGAGTTGACTATCAGGAGGTATTCTCACCAGTGGTAAAACAAGTCACTATCAGATTTGTGTTAAGCATGGTGGTTCACCACAACATGGAGCTTCAAGAGATGGATGTCAAGACGTCGTTCTTGCATGGGTATCTGGACAAGACAATCTACATGGAGCAACAAGAGGGTTATGTGGATGAAGAATACCCAGATAGGGTATGTTTGTTGCAGAGATCACTATATGGTCTTAAGCAGTCGTCGAGACAATGGAATATGAGGTTCGACGAGTTTATGCAATCTCATGGGTATCAGCGGAGCAAGTATGACAGTTGTGTTTATTTCAAGGAGTTCTCCAAGGATGAGTATATCTATCTACTCTTATACGTAGATAATATTCTTATAGCCTGCAAGGATGTCGAGAGAGTCTATGAGCCCAAGAGACTTCTCGGTTCAGAGTTTGAAATGAAAGATTTAGGGGAGGCTAGGAAGATCCTTGGGATGGAGATCAGCAGAGACAGAGCCAAAGGTACATTGTCTATTTCTCAAGGAGATTATTTGCTAAAGGTTCTAGGTACGTTTCAGATGGACCAATGCAAGTCGGTTGAAACACCCTTAGGAGTACATTTCAAGTTGAAAGCAGCTACAAATGAGGAAGAAAGGATTCAGGGGGAGTCCATGAGAAATGTGTCATATCAGAGTGTTGTTGGGAGCTTAATGTAAGCTATGACTGGTACTCTGCCATACTTGGCTCACTCGGTGAGCATGGTGTGTAGGTTTATGAGCAAACCACTCAAGCAGCATTGGCAAGCTGTTAAGTGGATATTGAGGTATGTAAAGGGATCTCTGGATAAGAACCTGAGTTTTTGAGATGAAGGAGACTTTGTGGTTCAGGGTTATTGTGATTCTCATTATGTTGGGGATAAGGATAACCGGAGGTCAACTTCAGGTGTGGTCTTTACGGTTGGAGGTAATGTAGTAAGCTGGAAGTCTAGTCTGCAGAAGGTAGTGTCAATATCTTCCACTGAGGTGGAGTATATGGCGCTGACTGATGCGGCTAAAGAGGCAGTATGGTTGAAGGGTCTTATGAATGAGTTAGGATTCAAGTAGGAGTCGGTTAACATTTATAGTGATTCTCAGAGTGCCATTGCCTTGGCTAAGAATGTAGTTCATCATGAGAGAACGAAGCATATAGACGTTAATCATCACTTCATTCGGGAGTTGATAAGTGATGGAGTGATACAGGTCAAGAAGATTGCTACAGAGTTTATCCCGGCGGATGTGTTTACAAAAACAGTGACGGTAGGGAAACTTCAAGATGCTTTCGAGTTTCTCAGAGTACAGGAAATTGAGTGAGAGCTTAGGCTCTCATGGAGGCTGAGTGGGTTTACTCAGGATAATATAAAGCTGAGTGGGTTTACTCAGGTGGTATAATCTGGTTCATTGTAACCAGGTCCGGAGGTGGAATCCAAGGTCTAAGCTTGTCATAGCATTAGAGTCAAGGTGGAGAATTGTGAAGTGTGACTCCTAATGCAATGAGTTTCCTAAGTGTGGGAAAGACTCTACTCTACAGGGAAGGTCTTCGGTTTGAGGAGTGTATCACGAGGCACGTGCATCTCACGTGGGAGTGATGGAGCTGAAACGTTAGCTCGTATATCTAGTCTTCTTCTTCTTTTTTGTTAGATCTTATCTGATTTAGTTGTAACAGAAGATAGAGAGAGATTGAGAGATCTTGTAGACTGAGAGAGAGAAACTTTGAGCTCAGTGGATTCCGGAGTTGTTCCTCCAGCGAGACGTATGATTCCGTTCTGGAGCCTGAACTCGTAAAATCCTTGGTGTTCTTTCTTTTACGCAAACACACAAGAGAGACGTGAGAGATAAGTGAGCTTGTTCGTGGATCGATTCAGTCTTAGAATCTGATGTAAGAAGGGGATCTGAATTACCGGCTGTAGCAGTGGCTGAAGTACTACGTGACAAACTTCTTGATGTACAACCTGACGAACTTCCCGATAGACTGCCTGAAGTACTTTTTGGAGAGAACCAGCTCGTACCAATTAAGGAGAACTATGATATCCTTCTGATATGTGCAAGAATCAGAAACAAGCATACTTTGGAGCTGACCACTAGAACTAGAAGTGATGCGGACATTCAACGAGTCGGAAGATCATATCGTTGGAATGGGACCATTGCACTCTTTTTCCCTTATCTAGGGTTTTTCCCAATGGGTTTACCTAGAAAGGTTTTTAACAAGGCAACATCCTTCCACATATCCTCCTATTCATATTTTAAGGAGGAAGATCAAAGAAAGCCACCCTTGTTTCGAGCTAGTTCAAGACATGGTTCAGGGAACCTTTCCACAAGTCAATTACCACTCAAATTGGATATTTCCATAAGTGGCTCAAACCAAAGCATCCCTTGGCGTCCTAGAGAGCTTCTATATCATTTGGAGACTTCACCACACATCTTAGGATGCACCCCACCTCACTTGATTAGGCGGATCAAGTTAAAGTGCAACTTTCCTTATTTGGATTTGTTTGTCTTTATGATACAACGACTTTTTCCTTATTCAGTGTTGCGCCTTTGTGAGACTCTTAAGACCATCCAGAAGCTTCCTAGAATGTATCTAGACGTCCCAAGAAACCACAACTTCGGCCCCAAGTTATCAAGACTCAAGGTGCATCACAACTTTCCCAATTTGGCCGATATTCTCATTCAATTCCCAAAGACCATAATTATCATTAATTGTTGAGATTTCTTTCTTTATTTAAGCATATAGATGTTGTACTTGAGCCTCTATATAAGCTCTATCACGTTTTAGTTTTCAACACACGTTTTTGCTTAATAAGAAATTTCAGTTTGCTTCAACACTTTGTGTTTTGAAACAAATCATTGTTCTTGCGAGTTTTAGGTAGTTTGTGGAATCAAACAACTTAGGTTTCGTGTAGAGTCTCTGATCCTTGCGAGGAATAGCCCTTGGATCATATTCTCTAGTCCTCGGTGTTGTGGATTCAACATCAAACCGGTTACTCACCATCAGATCGCTTCCGCCCAAGCTTCTAAGTCTTTGAGTCTGTGAGTCTTGTTTTGGTGGATTCCGAGGCTTGTATCAGAATCGTACAACTACTATATATAATAATAGGATCAATTAAACCTAAAGCAAAAGGAAAACACAACACCGCTTAAGCTAGTGTCGGTGGAAATAAAGAGATAAAATATTAAGTAAAGCCCAGCAAAATAATAACGTAACGCCCAAGGAAGAACAAGATCGTAGATGCTACATCACTTAGGCCATGTTTGTCAATTAATTGTTGCGATAGCAATAGCTATTCCAATTAAGGCAAAAAAAATATAACAGAGATAAAAGTCAATCGTTCAATATGATCGTCGGTAATATCGTTAGTAAAGAGAAAAAACTTATTGTTATTTTTAGCGACACATGTATATGCCTTATATGTTGCCGTTATTGGTCCTGTTCGGGAGAGGACACAGCAACAGCGACTAGTGATACAAAATTTATGTTTATTTCTTCGTCATCTGCTCTTCATCTCTCTTGAATTTCTACCGACGATTTGATTTTGAAAATTTCAGAATTGCTGGAATAAACGGCGACACCACACAAGCTTTACTTTGAAAGCAGCGACTGTCGCTCGATTTTAAAAGTTACCAAGAGATTTGCACATCTGTAATTTGTATCTTCTTCTCTAGCGTAAAAGTCGATATTTTTGTTGAAATTTTTTTAAATTATAGTCATAGTCCTTAAAATATTTATAATTACAAAACTAGCACGTAAAAAAAAAAAAAAAGGAAAAAAGATTCAGTCGCTAACCGCTGTTGCTGCTGCAAAATGCTTCAGAATAGGGCCATTAACATCAAGAGACTCCTCTCCACCGTACAACTTTCGAGAGACTCTCCACAGATTTGTGTGTTAAACAACTGCTTTTTTTTGTCATTGGATTTAATCGCAACATCAAGAAAAAACATTGTCTTAATTTTTTTTTTTAAATGTGGATTTGTATTTGTTTCATGCAAGAAAGAGAGAAAAAAAATTAGAGAGAAAAAACTTAAGAAAGATTATCTAATAAACTTAAGGCAAGAAAGAGAGAAAAAAAATTAGACTTAACAAAAGTATTAAAAAAACTCCACAGAAAAACAGTATAAGAATTCAAATTATATCATCAATGTTTAGTTGAGTTTTCAATATCTACATAAAATAGCTTTCCAGTTTTTTTTCTCTGTGTACTTTCTAATTTGGTTGATTGCTTTCTTAGCTGTTTTGAAACAATGAAGGAGAGGAATGACGAGGACGTAAACGTGTCAAACACCCAGAGGAATGACGTCGATAGACCGAAACAATAAAGTGAGATTTTTGCAAGTTGGGTTAAAAAAAGAAGTACTAATGAATTGTTGTCAGGTCCACCATCTGATCTCTTGTCTGATTTCTTGCGTGTTTCTCTTCAGATTCTGTAAATTCACAAATATCTTTTTCTTTTTTTTTGTTATCAATTTTCATACGTATCTTTCACATGCTATGAAATGGTATAATTAATTTGCTCCATTTATCATATATATACATGTTACATATTTGTATTTTTATGAGTCTGTTTGAATGGAGAGATTGATTGGTGCGTGTGTGTATTCAGCGTACTCGGAGATGAGAAAAGTATGGATAATTCTGTTTATGTGCTTGATTTTATTTACACCATTTATTATAATTCCAAATTTCAAGTAATGTACGAGATATTCTCAAACACAAAACATTTAATTCGTGCTACTGTTGAAACTTGTCTATTTTGCAACAATTATTAAAGATTGTAGTGTAGTTATGTTCTAATCCGGAATGAGTATTTATAGTGACGCATTCTACCATGTAATTAGTTGACACGACATAGATTTTAAAACCCCAATAATTGATCCTATTACAAAATTATAATTAACCCCAATAATTTTAGAGAAAATACAACATATTTACTATATACTAAAAATATTAGCCGAGTTAATTTTCTTAAAACTAAATATACAAACATCAAATGAATACATAACATTGTGGCAAGCAAAACAATTACAAGATATAAATGATGATAAATTTATTTTTGATAAAATTTATATAGTTTCTTTTATTTTTTTAACCCTTATGAAAAATGTTTTCTCTCCTTCCTAAAGCGGGTCGACTCTGCTACACTACACCAACTATGCTGCTTCTTTGATATACACCCTATACCTTTTGCCTCTTTTCTTAACATCACAAACAATTTTTTTCTCTATCAAACATCACAAACTATACATTATTTTGTAATTGCAACACAACGAATTTAAATTGTGATTAAACTTACTAAACCATTAAACACGTCTTGAAAACCACGATTAAGATTAATGAAACGATTCCACGCAATCATCTTCTTCTTCGTAGTATCAAAATCCCAAAAAAAATTGGGTTTCTATTGTATCAATAAACAAATTTAACTCATTATAATTATTTTACACCATCCACTTACACTTGTCAACAATTCCACACTTGACTTCAAGCTGTCCTCTCCCATCTTCCTTAAACCACATTATTTTCAGTGTTTAAAACGTACTGATCAGTGACAACCTCTTTAAACTCAACACCATTGAAAAACAATTATATTGACCTACATAAAATCTATCAACTCTGCTCATTACGATACTTATATCTCGCAAAACCAGCGGATCTTCCTCTTCATTTGAACTGTCGGGAATTTAATTACGATCAACAGACAACTCAACAACGAATTCACTACTGAATCTTCTACTTCAGAATTGTCCACTCCATCCTCATCATCTTCGGCTTCACTTCACTGTCATTTTTATTTTCTTACCCTCTCTTTTGCTTTTTGTTTTTTAGCTGTTATTTTTGTTTTTTAATGTCCGATTGTATCTCATGCATCCATGTTTTCTTCGTTCATCAGGTAACTGAAAAATTAATAGCTCTAAAACTGAGCTAACGAGAGAGAGAAACTATGAAAGGAGAGAGAGAACTACAAAAGGAGAGAGGGAGAAGATCTTACCAGGCAAATTGAGATAAAGAGAGAAACGACTACTTGTTGCAATGAAATTGATCGAAGAGAGAAACCCTTAAAAATTAGGATTTTGATACTATGAAGAAGACGTTTGTGTGGGTTCATTTCTTTGGTTCACTTAACCTAATCGTGGTTTTCAAAACGTGATTACCGGTTTAGTAAATTTAATCACAATTTAAAGTCGGTGTGTTTCAATTAAAAGATAATGTATAGTTTATGATGTCTGACAGGGAAAAACTTTGTTTGTGATGTTTTGAAAAGAGCCAAAAAGTATAGGTTGTATATTAAAGAAGCAACATGTAGTATAACAGAGTCGACCCTCCCAAAGCATCTACACTTTGATTTTATTGTTTTTTTGTTTAGCTTTCTTTAGCTAGGTTTCGCATACAACAATATATAAGTATATCAATCATAATTTTCGTGATTAATACTTTTAAAAAAAATACTTTGTATATAATGAGAAATAATATAAAAGTGGACAAATTACCCAAAACTATTTGCTTGATCCAAAATTAGTTTTCAACCATGCTAAATTTTACATATTTAGAAGTTCGAGGACATATTTATATTTATGAGAATGATTATCTAAATTTTTGAATTCAAAAAAATATTACCAAATTTAGAAAGACATAATAAATTTTACAAACGTAAGTAATTAATATTTATTCACATCCATTTGATTTTTATTTATGCGAAAAAACTTTCCACTTCTTCTTTTTAAATACTCTACTATTTTCTTTTCAGAATTACTAAAATCTTTCACATATTTAAAATGACAGTAAATTTATATTTATATTTTTTTATAACATCTGATATCATTAAAATTAAATAGTTGAGTTACAATGATTCTCATGGAGGATTGGTGATAAACTTAAATGAACAAAATAATGAAATACAAAAGATTCATTTAGAGGCAAAGGGGATTTGGCAAGATGGTTTGCTGCTTTGTTATTAGTTATTCCAGTCCATTTAAACTGAACTTCTTCAAACTTTGCTTTTCAATGTTGTATTTCTCTAAACCAATTATGAACTCCGAAGTTGATTGTGCTCTCTGAGAGAAGTTGTGTCACTTCTTGACAATCACCTTCAAAAACAATTTTTCTATAACCCTGAGACGAACAATGCTGCATTGCTTGAATTAAAGTCTGACACTCACTTTTGAGGGGGTTTGAACTTTACTTCTTTTTGCTTGAGCAGCATTGACTTTCAATTGTTACTCAATTATTACTAATTGATCATTTAAAATTTACAATTTAATAATATTATAAAATTATAATTTTATGGATTATTTTCTAATTTTGGATCACAGTTTTTTTGGAAGATAAATTAGGACAGAAATCATTTACTTGTTTAGTATATAAAATAAAACCACAAGTTTTCTTTCATACTATAATTTTTTTTTTTGCTGGCGTGTTAATCTTATATGGCTAAATATAGCTAAATTTATGTTCAAACCAAATATTACGTAGCTTTCAAAAAAAAAAAAGAACCTAAGAAAATAGGTTTTGACCCTTGATTACAATAACAGAAAAAATTAGTCTCTTCAGTCATGTTGTTCATTCTAATAAAAATATAAACCCACCATCCCACTAACTAAATAAAAGGGCAATTGTCATAAATATCATTAAAATAAGTTTTAATATCAAAAATAACATAATTTAGTTTTTTTTTAAATATTATTAAAATATATATTTTTTCAAAAATACCACATAATTGAATTAAAGTTTTAATACTAAAAACTAATTTCTAAATTCTAAATACTAAACCCTACCCCTAAAAACTATACCGTGAAACTAAATGTATCAACCCAAACCTGAAAAAAAATTTACATTTTAATTTGTCTTTGTGGTAATTTTGAAAAAAAAAATTTACAGTATTTTTAAAAAAAAACTAAAATATAATATTTTTAGAGAAGAAACTTTTTTAGTTGTATTTAAATGAATTTCTCTAAATAAAAAAGTTGTTCTATCATAAAGATGTTAATTGTTGACTACTATTAAATCGTGGGAAAACAAAATACACGCTTAATTTCGTAAGACTTTCTTTTTTCGGGTAAAATATTCGATTTTTCGTACTTTTCAGTTTAAATAGATTTAAAGTTCGTCAAGTTGCGTTTACTAATAATAATGCTAGAAAAATATGTACAAACCAAACAATCGACGTGTCAATTCCCAAGCAAAGAAGAGAGAGACACGTGGCAACACAAAAGATAATGTGATTTAACTTTTAAAACGAAGACACGTGACGTCCTGACGCTGCGACATGCCATCTTACAACGTAAATACCACTGAACATAAGACACGTGTACGGTCTGGTTTTTGTTTTTCTCGATCGAAAACCACGTGGGTGCTCTAAGTCCTTGGGTCATAAGTCTACAAACGATTCCACGTGTACTTAATGCACAAAACAAAGGTAGGTTTGGTATTTTAGCTTTTTCGCAGTTTAGACAAAACAGCTTTTTTTTTTCATTTGTAGTATCTAAATTCTCTCTTAAGGCTCTTATTTTTTTTCTTGGATTTTTTTATTTTTCGTAAATTTTTGGGAGTGTTCGTTCAAGATTTGTCGGAGATTTTTTCGGTAAATGTTGAAAAAATTTCTGAGAATTTTTATTATTTTAATTATTGAAAAATTATAAAAGGGAAGGTCGTCATTAATCGAAGAAAGGGAATCTTCTAAAATTTGATATTTTGCTCTTTTACTGGGATTTGAATTTGCTTCTTTTATCATCAAGAATCTGTTGGAAATTTCTAACCTTTTAATCTTAAATTTTATTTTCCTGAAGTTTAGAGAAAAAGAGAAAATAAAAAAATTGGAGAGATCTCTAATCTAAACGGAGTATTTATTTTCTCCGACCAGAGTTATGTTGCAGAAGCAGAGATTGTCTGAAGAAGATGGAGAGGTAGACATTGAGTTAGACTTAGGTTTGTCTCTCAATGGAAGATTTGGTGTTGACCCACTTGCGAAAACGAGGCTCATAAGGACTTCATCGGTTGTTGATTTGGTGGTCAACGATAGATCAGGTTTGAGTAGGACTTGTTCGTTGCCTGTGGAAACGGAGGAAGAGTGGAGGAAGAGGAAGGAGCTGCAGAGTTTGAGGAGGCTTGAGGCTAAGAGGAAGAGATCAGAGAAGCAGAGGAAACATAGAACTGCTAATGGTGGAGATGAGAAGGTTCTTGAAGAAGGATCTATTGGTTCTTCTGGTAGTGGTTCCTCTGGTTTGTCTGAAGTTGATGCTCTCCCTCCTCCTGTTCAAGGTACATTACCTCAATTTTTGTGATCTTTCATGAGTTTGTGGAATTTGGATTAATGCATGGTTTCTATAGTCTTTGAGATTGAGGGTTGGGTTTGCCTGTCTTGTTTAGATCTTTGATTCTTGATTAACTAGGGCACATTCTTGATTAACTAGGGTACATACAAGAACTTGAATCTTCTTTTGAATGTAGTGATATTAGAATTCCTTATCTTAGGGTGGATGAATTGTCTGCATTGTGGTTTCTTTTAGGTATTTTAAGAGATTTTGAGTCTTTGTTCAATGTTTTATTTCTCCCCTTTTATCGCGTTTAGGTGTAATTTAGGTTTTTTTAATCCGATTTTTGGCCATTTTAGGTAGCCTTTAAGTTCAGTTATAGTTACTACGTTGTTTGTATTTCCATTCCAAGGAAAAAAATATGTTCCTGTGAAAATGCACAATTTATCAAAGGGATTATTGATAAGATTCGAAAACAAACCTAGTAAATCGTGTAGGTTTTGCTAACATTTTGGTTGATTATGTTTAGTATTGTCTCTTGTTTGGAGTTTTAATGAGATATATTTATTTTCTTGTGTTTGAAGCAACAACAAACAAGTCCATGGAAACAAGCCCTTCAACTGCCCAATCCCAGCCCGAGAATCCGGGTAAAGAAGCGAGCCGAAACATCATGGAAGACATGCCATGTGTGTCAACAATAGGCGATGGACCGAATGGGAAAAAGATTGATGGGTTTCTGTATAGGTACAGGAAAGGTGAGGAAGTGAGGATTGTGTGTGTGTGCCATGGAAGCTTCCTCTCACCCGCAGAGTTTGTTAAACATGCTGGTGGTAGTGATGTTGCATATCCCTTAAAGCACATCGTTGTAAATCCATCTCCCTTCTTGTGACCCTTTGCCCTTTGAGTTTCTCTTTTGAGGGGTTTGTTGTATCGGTAAACAATGTTACAAATTCTCATATCTCCGAGGTGTATAAACTGATAATTATCGAACTCGAGATTTTCGGAATTTATACATAAATAGTATGGTTCATTCGTTCTTGTGTTGGTGATTAATTTTCATTCTTTGACTGGTTTCGATTTAAATTCGTCGAGGTTATATATACGAGCTTGTCTAATCTCTTTGTAACATGTTTACGTACCGAACAGTTCAACCTGACCCACGATACCAATCAGTTGGACTTAATAGCTGTGCGCCTGTGGCCTGTGGGTGGTTTGTTGCTTGGAAGTTGGAATCAATGGAGGAAAGAAAAGAAATCTAAGATTTTTAATTTCTGTTGGGGTTGTTTTCTCTCTTTGTTCATTTCCTATTTCGTAGGATATATATATATTTCTTGGAAGTTCAGTTTTTTATTATTGTAGGATTTATTTGTTTCCTTAAGCGCATTTAAATAAGAGACAGCACAATNCTCTCTGAGAGAAGTTGTGTCACTTCTTGACAATCACCTTCAAAAACAATTTTTCTATAACCCTGAGACGAACAATGCTGCATTGCTTGAATTAAAGTCTGACACTCACTTTTGAGGGGGTTTGAACTTTACTTCTTTTTGCTTGAGCAGCATTGACTTTCAATTGTTACTCAATTATTACTAATTGATCATTTAAAATTTACAATTTAATAATATTATAAAATTATAATTTTATGGATTATTTTCTAATTTTGGATCACAGTTTTTTTGGAAGATAAATTAGGACAGAAATCATTTACTTGTTTAGTATATAAAATAAAACCACAAGTTTTCTTTCATACTATAATTTTTTTTTTTGCTGGCGTGTTAATCTTATATGGCTAAATATAGCTAAATTTATGTTCAAACCAAATATTACGTAGCTTTCAAAAAAAAAAAAGAACCTAAGAAAATAGGTTTTGACCCTTGATTACAATAACAGAAAAAATTAGTCTCTTCAGTCATGTTGTTCATTCTAATAAAAATATAAACCCACCATCCCACTAACTAAATAAAAGGGCAATTGTCATAAATATCATTAAAATAAGTTTTAATATCAAAAATAACATAATTTAGTTTTTTTTTAAATATTATTAAAATATATATTTTTTCAAAAATACCACATAATTGAATTAAAGTTTTAATACTAAAAACTAATTTCTAAATTCTAAATACTAAACCCTACCCCTAAAAACTATACCGTGAAACTAAATGTATCAACCCAAACCTGAAAAAAAATTTACATTTTAATTTGTCTTTGTGGTAATTTTGAAAAAAAAAATTTACAGTATTTTTAAAAAAAAACTAAAATATAATATTTTTAGAGAAGAAACTTTTTTAGTTGTATTTAAATGAATTTCTCTAAATAAAAAAGTTGTTCTATCATAAAGATGTTAATTGTTGACTACTATTAAATCGTGGGAAAACAAAATACACGCTTAATTTCGTAAGACTTTCTTTTTTCGGGTAAAATATTCGATTTTTCGTACTTTTCAGTTTAAATAGATTTAAAGTTCGTCAAGTTGCGTTTACTAATAATAATGCTAGAAAAATATGTACAAACCAAACAATCGACGTGTCAATTCCCAAGCAAAGAAGAGAGAGACACGTGGCAACACAAAAGATAATGTGATTTAACTTTTAAAACGAAGACACGTGACGTCCTGACGCTGCGACATGCCATCTTACAACGTAAATACCACTGAACATAAGACACGTGTACGGTCTGGTTTTTGTTTTTCTCGATCGAAAACCACGTGGGTGCTCTAAGTCCTTGGGTCATAAGTCTACAAACGATTCCACGTGTACTTAATGCACAAAACAAAGGTAGGTTTGGTATTTTAGCTTTTTCGCAGTTTAGACAAAACAGCTTTTTTTTTTCATTTGTAGTATCTAAATTCTCTCTTAAGGCTCTTATTTTTTTTCTTGGATTTTTTTATTTTTCGTAAATTTTTGGGAGTGTTCGTTCAAGATTTGTCGGAGATTTTTTCGGTAAATGTTGAAAAAATTTCTGAGAATTTTTATTATTTTAATTATTGAAAAATTATAAAAGGGAAGGTCGTCATTAATCGAAGAAAGGGAATCTTCTAAAATTTGATATTTTGCTCTTTTACTGGGATTTGAATTTGCTTCTTTTATCATCAAGAATCTGTTGGAAATTTCTAACCTTTTAATCTTAAATTTTATTTTCCTGAAGTTTAGAGAAAAAGAGAAAATAAAAAAATTGGAGAGATCTCTAATCTAAACGGAGTATTTATTTTCTCCGACCAGAGTTATGTTGCAGAAGCAGAGATTGTCTGAAGAAGATGGAGAGGTAGACATTGAGTTAGACTTAGGTTTGTCTCTCAATGGAAGATTTGGTGTTGACCCACTTGCGAAAACGAGGCTCATAAGGACTTCATCGGTTGTTGATTTGGTGGTCAACGATAGATCAGGTTTGAGTAGGACTTGTTCGTTGCCTGTGGAAACGGAGGAAGAGTGGAGGAAGAGGAAGGAGCTGCAGAGTTTGAGGAGGCTTGAGGCTAAGAGGAAGAGATCAGAGAAGCAGAGGAAACATAGAACTGCTAATGGTGGAGATGAGAAGGTTCTTGAAGAAGGATCTATTGGTTCTTCTGGTAGTGGTTCCTCTGGTTTGTCTGAAGTTGATGCTCTCCCTCCTCCTGTTCAAGGTACATTACCTCAATTTTTGTGATCTTTCATGAGTTTGTGGAATTTGGATTAATGCATGGTTTCTATAGTCTTTGAGATTGAGGGTTGGGTTTGCCTGTCTTGTTTAGATCTTTGATTCTTGATTAACTAGGGCACATTCTTGATTAACTAGGGTACATACAAGAACTTGAATCTTCTTTTGAATGTAGTGATATTAGAATTCCTTATCTTAGGGTGGATGAATTGTCTGCATTGTGGTTTCTTTTAGGTATTTTAAGAGATTTTGAGTCTTTGTTCAATGTTTTATTTCTCCCCTTTTATCGCGTTTAGGTGTAATTTAGGTTTTTTTAATCCGATTTTTGGCCATTTTAGGTAGCCTTTAAGTTCAGTTATAGTTACTACGTTGTTTGTATTTCCATTCCAAGGAAAAAAATATGTTCCTGTGAAAATGCACAATTTATCAAAGGGATTATTGATAAGATTCGAAAACAAACCTAGTAAATCGTGTAGGTTTTGCTAACATTTTGGTTGATTATGTTTAGTATTGTCTCTTGTTTGGAGTTTTAATGAGATATATTTATTTTCTTGTGTTTGAAGCAACAACAAACAAGTCCATGGAAACAAGCCCTTCAACTGCCCAATCCCAGCCCGAGAATCCGGGTAAAGAAGCGAGCCGAAACATCATGGAAGACATGCCATGTGTGTCAACAATAGGCGATGGACCGAATGGGAAAAAGATTGATGGGTTTCTGTATAGGTACAGGAAAGGTGAGGAAGTGAGGATTGTGTGTGTGTGCCATGGAAGCTTCCTCTCACCCGCAGAGTTTGTTAAACATGCTGGTGGTAGTGATGTTGCATATCCCTTAAAGCACATCGTTGTAAATCCATCTCCCTTCTTGTGACCCTTTGCCCTTTGAGTTTCTCTTTTGAGGGGTTTGTTGTATCGGTAAACAATGTTACAAATTCTCATATCTCCGAGGTGTATAAACTGATAATTATCGAACTCGAGATTTTCGGAATTTATACATAAATAGTATGGTTCATTCGTTCTTGTGTTGGTGATTAATTTTCATTCTTTGACTGGTTTCGATTTAAATTCGTCGAGGTTATATATACGAGCTTGTCTAATCTCTTTGTAACATGTTTACGTACCGAACAGTTCAACCTGACCCACGATACCAATCAGTTGGACTTAATAGCTGTGCGCCTGTGGCCTGTGGGTGGTTTGTTGCTTGGAAGTTGGAATCAATGGAGGAAAGAAAAGAAATCTAAGATTTTTAATTTCTGTTGGGGTTGTTTTCTCTCTTTGTTCATTTCCTATTTCGTAGGATATATATATATTTCTTGGAAGTTCAGTTTTTTATTATTGTAGGATTTATTTGTTTCCTTAAGCGCATTTAAATAAGAGACAGCACAATCTTCCTTTGGAGTTAGGATTTATGACATTAGTATTTTTTTTCTTTTCTATAACAACTTTTTCTAAACAGTTTACGAGAAAAAAGGAAACGAGTATTTTGCAAAATAGAATTAGACATTTTCTTCCAGATTCTTATGGAATTAGATTTTTCTGTCCATGATTCCATAATTGCAGAAATGAACATTTATACTTGGATGAAAGGACGGTTTCACCTTCCTCATATTTTGTTTTGGATATGCGACTTTTCCAATGAACATCCGCCTTTATCATGAACTTGTTTATGGTCAAATTCAAAATAAATTGATGAGATTCAGTGACGAGATGGTGGTGATGATGATGAGATCCAGTGAATGAGATGAAATCCAGATGAACGAGATGGTTTTGAAGATGATTGAAATTTTTGATTTAATAATTATTTGTAATTATAGGTTCACAAGGTAATATATTCTTAGGGTTTAGATTTTTTCATCCAAAACGAAATAGATTAAATTTATTGAATTTATTAGATCCAAGATGGTGTTGGTGGTGGAACGGTTTTGTATTTTCGAGGCAAGGAGTTGGGGTTGTAAGCGACGAAGATAATGTTGATGGATGATGGTGGTGAGGAGCCACAATTGTCGTCAGAGGAGGCGATGGTCTCATTAGCAGAGGAGAAAGAAGAAGAGAACAAAAAAGAGAAAAAAGAAAAAGATAGAGGGCCAAAATTGTCTTTTGGTTTTACCAATAATGCATAAATTCAGTATAACAGATAGAAATGCCCAATTTCAAATTTTTTTTAGAACAAAGATCTATTTGGATAAAAATCTCTAAAATAATAAGGTGTTCAGAAGACACTTCCACAAATGTTACTAGTAGTGTTTTTTTGTTTTTTTTTTTCTAGTAATTTCGTTCGACAACAAAATCAAATTGGATACTTATTTAAAATTTATTGGTCTTATGGTACATATATTGACTCTCACTATTAAAATACTGAAATAAATTTGGGATTTAGTAACTAGTTTTAGACGTATCTTATCAACTTGATTTAGAAGGTCATAACTCATAAGCCTAATACATGTTTAGAAAATTATATATATATATATATAGTTTATTTTTAAGATGTTTTTTTGTATGGTTTGAGAAGTTAGAGAGAAAAAATAATCCAAACAAACATTTTTTATGCTTTATTATTTCAAAATACAATTACAAAATTATTTCAAATAAAAACTATTATTCGTTTTTTGATTTAATAAATATCATATTTTTTATAAATCTATATTAATTCATTTAATTTTCTTTTTTTCAAATGTGAAATTTATTAAGAAAATAAGAGTAATGTAAATGGCTAAAAATTATAATATAACTCCAAGTTAGACTATGAATGAATATCTTTGCCAAAAAAAAGAGACTATGAATGAATACAATTGACTTATCTGAAAAAACTACATAAATTTATGTCACGATTAAACGAGTATCATAGTGTCTATTGTAATACGTATAGAGATAACTTTACGAAATAAATCTCTAACTTTATGCAATAAATGGCTTTGTCATTTACTAATAAACCAATACTTGTTTGTTAGCAATAACTTTATGAAATAGATCTCTAACTTTCTATAAATATTTCTATTATACTCTTTCCATTTCCTTTTTAGTTTTCTTTTTAGAATTAAAGTTTATAATGAAAATTTATGAAACAAATTTCTAATTTATAGTTTTTTCCTTAAGTTTTAATTTATTAATTACTTATATAAAATAAAATAGTGTATTAATGGATGATAAAACAAAAATTTTAAGTATTTTTTAAATATGTGTGAAATTACTATAACGACAAAGTAATATGAAACAGAGGTAATATGACTTAGCATTTTACTTATTTTTACTGTTTGTTTAACAAAATAACATAAGTATATTTAACAAATTATAAAATTAGTAATAACAATGTACTGTTTTTTTTAATTGAAATTCAACATTGTTTACTCAAATTTTGATATTTATCGTATATAACCTTGAGTTGTATTATATTCAGTCTTAAACTTAATTAATTGCCATTTCTTTCTCTACTTCTTTTTCCGCCCATAGGTAAGTCTATTATTATCATAAGAAACACAGAGCGATCAAGTTGTTTACATTAGCTTTGACCTTGACCCTTCGAGTGTTCTTCGACCACAAAATAAACTTTCTCCTTGCTAGTTGCTACAGTCTTTTCAACTTGCTCATTTCATTAAATTTGCACGATTTACACCACCATGTTACATTATCACTCCTGAGGTCAAATATATTAAAATTCTATTTTAATATAAGTTTCAAATTCTTTTCTCCCGTATTATAAAACCGTCTTAGACTGCCTCATTTTTTGGTTTGTTTATCTAACTGATCTAGTTAAACAAAATATAATATAACCAGCAGCATCTATATATATATATATATATACCCGGATATATACTAACAAAAAAAAAAAAAACACCAGTTGTGTTTAAAAATTACAAAACCGAGTGTGTTTAGCAGAGTAATAGAATAGTTAATATTCCAATATTTCATTTATAATACTGCGTTTACATTTCTTCCGTTGAATCTTCTTCTTCCTCTGTTCTTTGAAGGTCCTATAGAGAGAAAAAAACAAAACAAAAGTAATAAAGTCCAAAAACAAGAAAGAAAAAAAAGAGAGAAGAAACAGAGATTTTCTGGGAAAGTTTGCATTTTTTTCAATCAGAATTAGGCAGCGACCAATCTTTTTTTCAATCCGTACGTTTCTTCTCTTCTTCACCAATCTCATATTCTGAAAAAGATCCTCTTTTGCCAAGTATTTCACTCTAAAGTCTCAATCTTTCATATAAAGTTTAAGCTTTTTTTTGTTGTTGTTGTTGATTCTTTCTTCTGGGTTTTTTTGAATGGGTTCAAGGTTTTGAGAGTTAAGGTTTAGAGCTTTAAAGTCTGTTTTAGGGTAAGCTTTGTTTGGTGATTGTGTGTGGAGATGGGAGAGTTTGAGGTAGATGGAGAAGAGAAATTGATTGTTGCTGCTAAGTATCTTGTGAAGGAACTTAGATCTGGTAAGAGTCTTACTTATAATGCTAAGAAGGTTTTGGGTAATCTCTTGTTAGAGTTGTCTCGTGTGGTGATCTCTGAAGATAGAGATGGGGAAGATGAATTAGGTGAGGTTGAGCTAAGGCTTAATGTTGTTAGTGAGAAGATTATGACTAGGGACGTCGATGAATCCATGATTTGGGATTTGGGTTCTGGTGAAGGTAATCTGTATTTGGATGCTGTGAATGAGTTGAGAAATTTGATTGATCGGTTGGATGGCTCTTCTGGTTTGGGGAAGACTGGTACCGAGGAGGTTTCTTTGAGAAAAGCTCATGATGTTCTTCAAACGGCCATGGCACGGCTTGAGGATGAGTTTAAGCATCTTCTTGTGGAGAACAGGTTGCCTTTTGAGCTTGAACATTCTTCATTTCGGTCTGTTGAAGCGGATCATGGTGTTGAAGAAGGATCCATGGCTTCTTTTGGTGCTGCTTCTACTGAGGATTTGATTCTTGAAACCAATAATAACAATAGTAGGAGAAGCTCAGGGGAAATTGTGGTTGATTTGATTAATCCTGATGTTATATCAGACCTCAAGAACATTGCAAACACTATGATTGTTTCGGGGTATGACCGTGAGTGTATTCAGGTATGTACAATGGTTAGAAAAGACGCGTTGGATGAGTTTCTTTATAACCATGAGGTCGAGAAGTTGAGCATTGAAGATGTTTTGAGGATGGATTGGGCGACGTTGAATACGAATATCAAGAAATGGGTTCGGGTTGTGAGAAGTATCGTCCAGATATATCTCTTAAACGAGAAGGCTCTGGACAATCAGATCTTTGGTGACCTAAACGAGATCGGTCTAACATGTTTTGTTGATACAGTAAAGGCTCCGATGATGCAGTTGCTCAATTTTGGTGAAGCTGTGTCTCTTGGTCCACGACAACCAGAGAAGTTGCTTAGGATTCTTGAAATGTACGAGCTAGCATCCGAGCTTCTACCAGAGATCGATGCTTTGTTCTCGGATCATCCTGGTTCATCAGTAAGAACAGAATACAGGGAAGTTATGAGGAGACTTGGGGACTGCGCAAGAACAACGTTTCTTGAATTCAAAAGTGCGATTGCTTCGGATGTCTCATCTCATCCTTTCCCTGGAGGAGCTGTTCACCCGCTTACAAACTACGTGATGAACTACCTCATGGCGCTAACTGATTTCAGCCACACGCTCGACTCGCTTCTTATGGAACACGACGATGTAGAAGATCTCACTATACCACCATCGCCTGATATTATCAATCCTGTGATGGTCGAAGAAGAGTCCACCTACGAAAACTCTTCTTCACCAGAGAAGTTTCTTGCAATGACGCGACATTTCTACTCCATAACCTCAGTTCTTGAAGCCAACCTTCAAGAGAAATCAAAACTATACAAAGACATCTCTCTACGACACATTTTTCTCCTCAACAACGTACACTACATGACCAGGAAAGTGCTTAACTCTGAGCTGAGACATATCTTCGGTGACAAATGGAACCGGAAGCATACATGGAAGTTTCAGCAGCAAGCAACGGAATACGAACGTGCCACGTGGCTCCCTGTCCTATCCTTCCTCAAGGACGATGGTTCTGGCTCCGGTTCTGGCTCAGGTTCTGGTTCTGGTTCAAGGAATCTACGCCCGAGGGAGCGGTTTCAAGGATTCAACACTGCGTTTGAGGAAGTGTACAAGGCCCAAACCGGGTGGTTAATATCAGATGAGAGGCTAAGAGAAGATGTGAGGACAAAGGCTTCGATGTGGGTGATTCAAGCGTACTGGACATTTTACTGTAGACACAAGAACACTGTGAGTGAAAAGTATATTAAGTACACTACTGATGATCTTGAGAGACTCTTGTTAGATCTCTTTGCTGGTTCTCCTAAATCCTTGACCAATTCTTACAGAAGATGATGATGATGATGATGAATTGTGTTAAAGAGTTTGGTGATTCATAATATTTATGTTATAAGTATAGAAATATATGTAATTTGTTTTATTTGTATTGAATTTATTTGACCTTTGTAATCTTTATATTCATCATTTCATGAATATGGTTAGTGAAATAAAAGTTTGAGAAGTCTTTTGTTGTTTCTTGTCGTCGTTGGTTTGTCGTCGTCAGACCCGCATAGTACCTGCGGGGTTATTTTTACATAATTTTTTGAAAAAATATAATTGTCAAGGGATCAAACCCGTCTAATGTGTGATTGCAACGTTTATTTTTTTTTACCCGAAAAAAACCCATTCCTCGTAATTCATATGAATAAATAGTATGTCATCATATGTTCTACTTAAATTCTTCTTTCCAAAATTCTCGTCCCATATTTTGTCATACATGAATATACCCACACAAAATTCTCATAGCATGACTATTATGGAACTAATTTGAACGATTTCCTAAAATATAATAAATCTGTTGTTTAATCTTTTTTTCTTCTTAATATGTAAATTGAGTCAGTTTGGCAACATGGATATTTGATATGATTTTTTTAACCCTTAAGTGTATTCCCCAATTAATAGTTTAGATTTCCTTCAATTATTGAATGAAATATTCCTTAGTATATGTTGGTGTTGGGTTTGGCCGACCTGCAGGCCCACGAAGAGCCCGTTAAGGAAACAAGATTCGGACCTGATAGTGGGCCTGCCGCGAGCCCAAGACGAGAATTCTATTGCCAAGGTCGAGTCGTTCACGGGATAAAGTTAAGAGATCGTGGGCGAGATTTGCGGGGAGGTTAGAACAGCTAGTTGAGGAGTTCAAGTTTAAATAGATAAAATTCATAAAGCAAAAACACAGTGTAATTTTGTAGCTACTTTCAACAAAAAATCTAATACAAAAATCCAGTTCGCAATTCTTCTTAGTTCATTTCAATTTAAACCGAAAGTCCGCCCAGATCATATCTTATAATCAAATCAGTTTATTTGTTGTTTCTCGTTTCAACAGTATACTAATGACAATTTCATGTAAATAATATAGTAAGAGAAGGGAAAATAATAAATGGGATAGAAAATGTGAGTATTTTATATAGGAGATACCATAAAGTATTTTATTAAGGAGAATTCTATTAATTTGGATATCATTAATTTTTTAAGTAATATATGTGTCCGTAATTGATGGAGAAATAAAATTACAAAATTGTTTTGTGAGGAGGAAGACTATAATTGGTCATGCGATCCCTTATAGAATTGGTCTTAGTTATGGTATTATGTCACTGGATTTTATAAATTTTAATTGGTCATTAGATCCCTATATATCTCAGCTATTGGTATAATATTATTACTTGTTTTCATTTTTATTGGACTGAATTTTTTAAATTTTAAGATTTATGTAAAAACACTATAACTACATATTTATATATAATGTTTAACTACATAGTTATCCACATTAAAATATATATTCATGTCATTTTAATTGGTGATCATATGTTTACTTGAGCAAATATAGTTATTGTTTTAGGTAAAATAATAAACATTGAGCCAGTTTCAAATGATCTTCGATTCTTTCACCATTAAAACTTTATAAAATTACTAGAAAGGTAACATTATCTATATTTCTGAAGATATAATTTGAAATATATATATATTTTTACATCTCATAATATAGTTATATTATTATATTACAATACATAGTAAAACTAATTTAATTTTGAAAATATGTAGGGGATAATATTTATCAAATTTTGAATAATATTTACCAATTTTAGAATTTATATGAGCAAAATATTGTGTATATAAATAAAATGAACAGTAATGGCAGTTGACAAAATATATATATATATATATATATATATAACAGTGGCAGTTTTATGTAATTTTATGGAATAATAAGGATAAACAATAAATCGGATACAGAACTTTCTGGCGATAATAAATAAATTTTTTCTCCATAATGCTTCTCTTTTAATATATAGGAAATAATATAATCAAAAGAAATTATTTAGTCTGAGAGTAAGGGACAAGTCAAAAGAAATAGACTTTATTGACCATATCGCTATTACCAGAAGTCTTTGGGCAACTGCCACTCCGTTCCATGGTGTCACACCATACAAATTGATAATATTTTAAACTAATTTGGAATTTTCGTTGACAAAATTAAAATTGCAACTTGGAAATACTTTCTACTTAAAATTTGTGGATCAATGGTCTTTTATTCTTTTACAATGAAACGACCTAATCCGTTTTTTTATTAACTAGTAAATAATAAATAATAATAATAAATACATTATAGCTAGTGGTCTCATACCCATTAACCACCTAACCACAAACACAACCAACAACGGAAATAACAGATACCAAAACCAATAAATAATCTAATCATAATTCAATAACCGATATTAATTTCAAATCACAAACTAATGATCCAAAAACAATAAACCATATAACCAACAATCCTAAACAACATTCTATGACTCAACTCTAGCAACCTAACAGAAGCCAGACAACCAAGCGAACCACTAGAACATCCTCCTCTTCATTGCTTTGATTCCACGATCACACTTTGCCTTTACCTGCACCACAAACGTAAATTGCAATGCATGAGTATTTTATAAACACTCAGTAAGGCAATCCTCCCATCTACTGGGCAATAGAGTCATCTCTAACCATCCATAAACAATCAACAATCAACAATAACAAACCAGGACTCAACATCGGCCGACACCAACATGCATCGATCGACACCAGTTGGAGGTTGCGTCGACCGATGCAAGATCTGCATCGACCGATGCAAGACTAACTTGCATCGACCGATGCTCTCATTGCATCGATCGAGGCATGTTCGAAATAGCACGAAAACCCTAGATTTTACGCGCCGTCCTCGCATATGCATCAACCGACGCACAGTGTGCATCGACCGATGCAATGCCGAGCATCGTTTTCCCCCAAAGCTTCTCGCCGGATTTTTGTTCCTGTAACCACAAAACACAATCCCAAGCCACAAGAAAGCTTCCAATCATCCTAAATACCAATCTAACAAGCCTAACAACACAAAGCAAGCAAATCAGAGATTTCTCCAGCTTAGATAAGCCATGGTCATGCACTTACCTTTGCCACAGAAGAAATCTGACCCAACCACAGGAAGAAAACATTCCTAGGAAGCTCCTACAACGATCCCATCTACAGATATCTACCAAATCAGCTTCCAACTCCAAGAAATCACCAAGAACACTCAAGAACACCAAGAACTCTTCTCTCTCTTTTACGTTTCACTCAAAAGCGGCTAAACACGCCTAATGAGACAAACCTCGAGTTTAAGGTTTTTTCCTAACCCAAAACGCAGCGTTTAACTTAAGTCAAAGCGCAGAAAACTGAACCTGCATCGACCGATGCACTATATGCATCGACCGATACAATCCCCTNCTAAAAAGGACCGCCACCAAGGCCAAACAAATGTCCTAAAAAGGACCGCTACCAAGGCCACTCGACCCGAAGGACCGTCATNGATGTTACAATTCTCCCCCACCAATTTAGATTCGTCCTCGAATCTCGATTAACACTCAGCCAAGGACTCCCGTGCTACCTTCTCCACGGCCCGCACTCCTCCGACCGACNGCCACAAAGGCCACACAATGGCTAAACAGCCCGCCACAAAGGACACACAATGGATAAACAGCCCGCCACAAAGGCCACACACGGCTAAACAGCCCGCCACAAAGGCCACACAATGGCTAAACAGCCCGCCACAAAGGCCACACACGTCTCACAAGACAGCCGCACACGACACACAATGACCCCATGGTCCGCCACTAAGGCCACACCAGCCTCTCTAAGGATCTCCGCCACTAACAATGGACAATTTCTAACTCACATAAAACTTTCCATTTTAGCACTTTCCATTTCTGGAAACTTTTCACTTATAGAAAATTCTAATTCAGGAAACTTTCCTTCAACACCATCACAGTCCCAAAGGACTCTCATCAAAGGAATCTTCTTCTTATGAAGTTCCTTAATCCTCCTCTCGAGAACCCTCACTGGTCTCACCTCCAAAGTCATATTAGGCTAAAGATCCTCGCGGAGACACTTCCGCAACATAGACACATGGAAANTCGTCTCTCGGGTTGCCACCCTACAGCGCGCCCCCAGATCGTCATCCAAAATCGATATACAGNATGTAACTCCAGTCTATATGCCACTGGTCCAACTCGCTCAATCACTCTGTACGGACCCATATACCTCAGACTCNGACGGTACTAGGAGAACCTAAGTTCCCCAAGAGTCGCGAGCAAACAATTCTGAACACGTCTGAGTCCTATCCCTATCCAAGTTTCCTTTCCGTGGCTCGCTTAAGACAACACGAANACTCCTCTGCTGATCCTGAGCTTCCTTCATGTTCAGCTTGAGAACTCGAATCTTCTCCGAAGTCTCCTGAAAAAAATCTGCCTCGTACNCACATATCCCCTCACTGGGATACCTCATGACCACACAAGGATCATCCCACTGACCAACGGGCCGCCACAAAGGCCAAACATATGTGCTAAACAGGACCGTCACCAAGANGTCCAGCATAACGGTGTATGACACGACCTCCCATACAAAGCCTCATAAGGAGTCATGCCAATACTCACCTGGTAACTGTTGTTGTAAGCAAACTCTACAAAGCTCAAATGATCTGCCCAATGGCCACCCCAATCCAGCACACACATCCTCAGCAAATCCTCCAACGTCTGGATCGTCCTCTCTGACTGTCCATCTGTTTGGGGATGATAGGGTATACTCATATGCACCTTAGTGCCCATATCTGCCTGAAATGCCCTCCAGAACACCGAAGTGAACTTGGAATCCATATAAGACACTATGCTCGCTGGAACCCCATGCAACCTGACTATCTCTTTCACATACTTCTTAGCCAAGACTGCTGATCCATCAGTCTTCTTAATGGCCTGAAAATGTGCTGACTTAGTCAACCGGTCCACAATGACCCAAATAGCATCAAACGTCCTGAGCACTGGAAAACCCACCACGAAGTCCATAGTAATCATATCCCACTTCCACTCTGCAAACCACCTGGTACCTGATGCTTAGCCTTCACTAGCTGACACACATCGCACCTCGCAACCCAACTAGCCACGTCCTTCTTCATCCCGACCCAGTGATAGTTCCTCTTGAGATCTTGGTAGATCTTAGTCACTCCTGGATGAATAGAGAACATGCTAGCATGAGCCTCTCTCAGAATCTCCTGCCTCAACTCCTCATCCTAGGGCACACAGATCCGCCCATGCACCAGAATAGTACCATTAGCCGAAACCTGATACTCTGAGTCAACATCCTTTGAGGCATTCACCAGCCCGAAATCCGACTCCTGAGCCAACCGCACTCTGCTCAACAAATCTGCTCTATCATCTGCAACCAAACCCAATGGCTCCTGAGAAACCGCACACAAGCTCAACGCACTGATCTCCCCTACCAGAGACTCCATATCTTGCTCCTGAGCCGAAGCCGCCCGATTCCGACTCAAAGCATCTGCAACCAAGTTAGCCTTACCAGGATGATATGCTATCTCTAGATCATAATCTGCAACCAGCTCCATCCACCGCCTATGCCTCAAGTTCAGCTCGATCTGAGTGAATATATACTTCAGGCTCTTATGATCTGTAAACACCTGTACGTTTGCACCAAAAAGATAAGATCTCCAAATCTTCAGGGCAAAAACTACAACACCCATCTCCAGGTCATGAGTAGGATAGTTGTCATCATGCTTCCGCAACTGCCGCGAAGCATAGGCAATCACCTTCCCATGCTGCATCAACATACATCCCAAACCCACTCTAGATGCATCTGTATAAACCACATAGGGTACTCCCTGCTCAGGCAAAGCCAACACCGGAGCAGTAGTCAACATCTCCTTCAGGCTTGCAAAGCCGTCCTCACACTCCTGTGACCAGACAAAAGGAACATCCTTCCCCGTCAACTTAGTCATACGTTGTGCTCTGCTCGCAAACCCCTGCACAAACCTCCTGTAGTAACCTGCCAACCCAAAAAAACTCCTGATCTCTATGGAATTCTGAGGTCTAGTTCAATCCCTGATAGCCTGAATCTTCTCTGGATTTACAGAAACCCCATCTGCAGACACAATATGACCCAGAAAGCCCATCTCACGCTGCCAGAAACTACACTTGCTCAGCTTAGCAAACAACTTCTGCTCTCGCAGCTTCTCCAGAACTGCACTCAAATGCACTGCATGTTCTTCAGGACTCTTAGAATAAACCAGGATGTCGTCGATGAAAATGATGACAGACACGTCCAGAAACTCCTGAAACACGCTGTTCATCAATCTCATAAACGTTGTTGGCGCGTTAGTCAACCCGAACGACATCACCACAAACTCATAATGCCCATACCTCGTCCTGAAAGCAGTANAGCACCCATCTCCAGGTCATGAGTAGGATAGTTGTCATCATGCTTCCGCAACTGCCGCGAAGCATAGGCAATCACCTTCCCATGCTGCATCAACATACATCCCAAACCCACTCTAGATGCATCTGTATAAACCACATAGGGTACTCCCTGCTCAGGCAAAGCCAACACCGGAGCAGTAGTCAACATCTCCTTCAGGCTTGCAAAGCCGTCCTCACACTCCTGTGACCAGACAAAAGGAACATCCTTCCCCGTCAACTTAGTCATACGTTGTGCTCTGCTCGCAAACCCCTGCACAAACCTCCTGTAGTAACCTGCCAACCCAAAAAAACTCCTGATCTCTATGGAATTCTGAGGTCTAGTTCAATCCCTGATAGCCTGAATCTTCTCTGGATTTACAGAAACCCCATCTGCAGACACAATATGACCCAGAAAGCCCATCTCACGCTGCCAGAAACTACACTTGCTCAGCTTAGCAAACAACTTCTGCTCTCGCAGCTTCTCCAGAACTGCACTCAAATGCACTGCATGTTCTTCAGGACTCTTAGAATAAACCAGGATGTCGTCGATGAAAATGATGACAGACACGTCCAGAAACTCCTGAAACACGCTGTTCATCAATCTCATAAACGTTGTTGGCGCGTTAGTCAACCCGAACGACATCACCACAAACTCATAATGCCCATACCTCGTCCTGAAAGCAGTATTCCTCACATCTGCCTCATCTATCAGGATCTGATGATAACCCGATGCCAGATCTATCTTGGAGAACCAAGTAGCACCACTCAACTGATCCAACAACTCATCGATCCTCGGAAGAGGATACTTGTTCTTCACCGTGACCCGGTTCAAACCCCTGTAATCAATACACAAGCGGAAACTCCCATCCTTCTTCTTAACGAATAACACCGGCGCTCCCCACGGTGATACACTAGGACAGATGATTNAGCCGTCCTCACACTCCTGTGACCAGACAAAAGGAACATCCTTCCCCGTCAACTTAGTCATACGNACGAGCGTAATAAAACAAACAAGTACCATACGTTCGCACATTCTGATTCACCGCATCAAATGCTTTGCAAGCCGCCAACTCAAACCACTTGCCTTGTTTCCCTCAGTAAGCTTACCAAAACCTTGAATCTTGCAACCCTGTCCATCNATCCTTCCCCGTCAACTTAGTCATACGTTGTGCTCTGCTCGCAAACCCCTGCACAAACCTCCTGTAGTAACCTGCCAACCCAAAAAAACTCCTGATCTCTATGGAATTCTGAGGTCTAGTTCAATCCCTGATAGCCTGAATCTTCTCTGGATTTACAGAAACCCCATCTGCAGACACAATATGACCCAGAAAGCCCATCTCACGCTGCCAGAAACTACACTTGCTCAGCTTAGCAAACAACTTCTGCTCTCGCAGCTTCTCCAGAACTGCACTCAAATGCACTGCATGTTCTTCAGGACTCTTAGAATAAACCAGGATGTCGTCGATGAAAATGATGACAGACACGTCCAGAAACTCCTGAAACACGCTGTTCATCAATCTCATAAACGTTGTTGGCGCGTTAGTCAACCCGAACGACATCACCACAAACTCATAATGCCCATACCTCGTCCTGAAAGCAGTATTCCTCACATCTGCCTCATCTATCAGGATCTGATGATAACCCGATGCCAGATCTATCTTGGAGAACCAAGTAGCACCACTCAACTGATCCAACAACTCATCGATCCTCGGAAGAGGATACTTGTTCTTCACCGTGACCCGGTTCAAACCCCTGTAATCAATACACAAGCGGAAACTCCCATCCTTCTTCTTAACGAATAACACCGGCGCTCCCCACGGTGATACACTAGGACAGATGATTCACAACAAATCATCAATACGAGCGTAATAAAACAAACAAGTACCATACGTTCGCACATTCTGATTCACCGCATCAAATGCTTTGCAAGCCGCCAACTCAAACCACTTGCCTTGTTTCCCTCAGTAAGCTTACCAAAACCTTGAATCTTGCAACCCTGTCCATCCCAATGAACGTAATCCAACATCGTCGCAACGATTAGATTATCTTGCCATGAAGGCTTCTCGTGAACTTATGTATCTGGCAAACATGCCTCTCCCGGCTCAAACCTGCTGTAACTCCCCTTCCCGGGGCTCCAGCACCACCGGGCTCACAATCCTGGCAAAACAGCCACACATTCATAACCGCTCTGGTTCATAAAACCCTGACCCATTGGTCAACACATCTAAAATCCGAGGTTAAACCACTGTCACTCTCTCGAGGTCTACATCCAATCATTATGTTTATACTCACGTTCTAGGCATTGCTTGCTTACAACTCTACCACCCTTAGGTCGCAACCTTCGAGCCATACCGATCTCACTCTTAGACTAGCGTCTTCGAGTTATACCGTCTCACTCTTGGACCACAATCCTCAAGATCTCGGTATCAGGGGAACTACTCATCCCCTCAGGGGAACAACAATCCTTAACGACTATAAACATCTCCCGACCAAAAGTACCTCCTGTGGTCCGAGTATAACATTGCAGTGTTACAATTGCCCACTTAACTTCTCATATTAACCTGGATTACCCACCAAACAGAGAAATATCTGATCCAATTGCATAAGACCACCTATCTGCCCCTCTAGGCTTGGTACCTCTCGAGAAGAATCTTGTACCGGTCATCTGTAACTGCTCCATCCTCCTAACAGGAGATGGATAAACCTCAACATCCACAGCCCTCGGCTGCACCCCGCCACATGCGGTACAACTGGAAACTGCACTGGTACCCCTCTCGGTAACCGCTCCCATAGCACGCCAACAGATCCACCAAGCGATCATCTCGACCCTGGGCTCCACCTGCTGCAACCCTACACTTGTGTTCCCAGCACCCCCGGCACGCTCACCGGCTAACCCTCTCTGGTCACTCCTGATACGCTTGCGATCCTACGTCGTACCTCCTCGTGGAACTCTGGACCACACACTCGCTGGTCTCGAAAACCCGTCCGACCATGATCACAAAAACGCCCACATCCAAGACCAACAACTCTAACACCTTTAACCACTGCACTTCCAAGAACAGAGGCTAACAAGCAACCTTAACATAACACAAACCACAAAAACATAAACTCACCGTGGAATCACACTGTAGGCTCGAAGATGATGTTCTAGGACTCCATGCCACACACAATTGACTAACTCACATAATCAATCAATACATGCAATCCCAAACATCTACAACACAAAGCCTAGTGAACCCAAACCTAGAACTGTAAGGGCTCTGATACCAAACTGAAACGACCTGACCCGTTTTTTTTTTAATTAATAAATAATAAATAATAATAATAAATACACTACAGCTAGTGGTCTCATACCCACT